>NW_019387670.1:0-9716 GCF_000671375.1 Centruroides sculpturatus | reverse complement strand
CAAATACAACACGGTTTCGACAACATCAATCAATTCTATATTCATACCATTTTGTAACACTATTTTGGCTGGCTAGTGTCCATGTCGTGCTTGCTGTTCTTATAACTTATCTCAATTATACCCTCTGTTACTTTGACTGGCTATGTGCCCTTGTCAAACGGTTTTAACAATCCACCAACTTCATTCATCCCAGGCAACAATCGCCTATGTACATACATCTCGGTTAAACAATCTATGTCTCATCCGGGACCCAAGTTCCCGCTGTGCCATTTGTAAATTAGTATATCTCTTTGTATTATTATTATTTTATCCTTAATAAAAGGCTTTTTTATCGTTCCCCAAGATATTTTCCTCTCCTCCTTACTCACCCTGTAAACACGCACGCGCGCGCACTCGCAAATGTGGAATTTTTGAATATTCGTTAATAACAATTTCTGTAAGGACCATGTGCCCTAACACGGATTGCAGGCGTAAACTACAGAAACAAAGTTTTGGTTTAAAAAAATGTCGTAATGTTGCAAAATACTAATTAACAATTTTAGTAGAGATAAAAAGCATCCAGTTTTTGATCAAACAATAACTTGTATTACATATATATATATATATATATATGCAGTAAAACCTGTGTAAACCAGAATTGCACAGTACCGAATATTTTTCCCGTTTGGCAGGTTTCCATTTTGAACCGATTCTTTTTAACATGGAAAATCGTCCCGTTCCCAGGAATTTTTCCAGTTTNCAATGATATATATATATATATATATATATGCAGTAAAACCTGTGTAAACCAGAATTGCACAGTACCGAATATTTTTCCCGTTTGGCAGGTTTCCATTTTGAACCGATTCTTTTTAACATGGAAAATCGTCCCGTTCCCAGGAATTTTTCCAGTTTAAGCAGGTTTCCTTTTTATTCGGGCTTCGTTTCGGACAGGTTTAACTGTATCGACAGTTCGAAACTACAATACTATGTCTGAATGTCAATATTTTCATGATACGCGCGAATTCGCAGGTGATAGATAGATTCTTGAGAGTTTACATTATAGAAATTCAAATGAAGGAAACATTTAAAGGTTTTGCGTTTAAAATACAGGAAAATTTTACGAACTAACATTTCTCAGAAATGCTTCCAATGTCCATCATTGAAATAACTTTTATTTTTCTCCGAGATTGCGTAAAATGTCGTAATACCAGAAACGTGTAAGTTTTTGTATGCTTATCCTTAAGTGTCCTGAAGCTGATTGAATTGGTCGTTTCAGAATTTAGGGAATCGACTGCTGGATTTGTTCTGTGAAAATGACAAATGTTCTAAGTGAAAAAATCTGAACGAAATAAGAATTTGTAACAATCATTCGGAGAAAAATAAAAAAAGCTTCAATTATTCTTTTTTTTATGTAAATAAATTTCTCAATACGTATATCCGAGTTTTCATATGTTATCATCAGAAAGTTACACCTTAAAAAAATTATTTACAACGTACTGTACCGAATATTTTTCCCGTTTAGGCAGGTTTCCGTTTTATTAAGGTTCCGTTTTGGACAGGTTTTACTGTATTAGAATCGATTAAAGACAAGAGTGCTAAGATAATACAAAAGAAATCGAAATATATATCCAATGGATGTAGAATTCTGGAAGAAGCAATGTACCTTGATTTTTATTTTTCGAAATTTTTGACTGTCATTTTTGTTTTCAAGAAAGCAAACGCACAGTGAATATAAACACTACTTTTATTTGTTTTCACCGTAGGAAAACTTAATGACTGACATAATAGAAAACTTTTTGCATTACGTTTACATACTTTAAAATTGCGTGATTGAATACGATATTATTTTACGATAAGATATTTATTAATGTCGTCATTTACACTATTGTTACATCATGTTCTATTGTGTAAACGTAGTGTTTTTGCATAATATAAACACAATAGCGTACGATGTTTATTGTATTGCCAATGAAAATCTTTCTTGTTTTAAATTGTAAAAGTTATTGTCATTGCTTATTTTTGAATGTTTTTTTTTAACTGAAATTTTAATCTAGTTGCCAGTTTTTATTTGTATTTTTCCGGCTGTTGTATTTAATTAACAGAGGAATGTATGGCGATTGGTGAAAAACTGACCCCGCAATATTTTTACATTTTATGGACTCGTGGTATCTAGAAATGCTGAGAAATGCAAAAAAATTAAGGGCTTTTTCCGTATGTGAGGATGTTTGTGTGTAGGGAGAACGATTTTCTTCACCCGTTTGAAGTTCAATAACTCTCAAGGGTTTATTGAGAGTTATTGAACTTCAAACCCGTGTATTTAGTCGAAAATTTCAGAAATTTTGTGGGTAGGTTTGTGTATTAGAGGAATTGATGCCATTAAATTTTGGTGGTTAAAGATCGAGGGGTGGGAGATAGATGGGGGTTACGTGTCGTATCTCCAGTGGGGTTGGACAATGTACAATTTTTTATAAACCTCATTTCTACTCAAAATTAAGCGTTTGCCATTTTATAAATAGTTAAAAATATAAAAAGTTATTTAATAAAATATGATAGCAGATGGCGCCACCAAAATTTTAAATGTTGCCGGAAAAGTTGAGCAACTCATTGCTGGTTTATTTAATATATTTTTCCGGTCCGAGTGCTTTTTTAGCAGAACTAAGTAGATTGTATTGACCTAAAACAGCACCAAAATTTATGTTTAACTACATGGAGGTCCTGAACGAAAAATTAAATATGGGGCAGTTTCCCATAGAAAGTCCTCTAGGCAGATTGCTCATGTGTCGTGTTGGTGTATTGTAATAAAGCTTATTATAATGAATTATTATTATTAATCTCTTTCCAGTTTCTTCTGCACAAATATGTGGTCATGCCATTTTCAGTGCAATCAGAGGCACCATCTCACCATATCTGCTTAAGCTATGGCATAACTGAGCTTCGGGCACGTTGCCTGGTAAAGCTACTTTAAATTAATTAATACAGCCGGACAAGCTAATGACATACATAGTCCGTTTCAAATGAAACAGACTTTATCATTGGCTTGCTTATCCGGCTGTATTAAAGCTGCTTTACTAGGCAATTGTTGAAGACATTTTTTATAACATTATTAAGCATAACGCTGATTCATCATTAAATTGTTGTGACCTCTAAAAATTCTGCCCTCACGTGTATTAAACTATTAATAGCCTTATAATTACTTTTAGTTTGGAGTGGTGCCAATAAGTTATTTCTCACGTAAAACTTACATTATACATGCATTTCGTTATTGATTCATTATTGAAATCTTATTTTTTTAAAATAGATTTTAACATAATGAAGTAAATGTTTTTAATAATTTTTTTATACATTAAATTTTCACGTGTCTTTTATTCCCGAATTATGTTAGTTGAATCTTAAAGATTCCTTAGTTTTTTTAATCATTACCATTGAATATAAACTATGACAGTAGTAGTTTTATCACTATTGTTTAATGTTGTATATAATGGGGATTTGCAAAAGTAGGTATACAGTTATTGTTGTGGATAAAAACAGAAGAAAAAACATTTTCATGTATACCTTAAATCACAGATAACAATAGGACAAAATAATAAAAGATAAAAGTAATAATAATGAACATTAAACATCTGTATTTCTCAATTGTATACCTACTTTGTATTCCCCTGTACACTATGAATATTGATTTTATTCTTGTCGTACAAATATGCTTAAAAATGTGGCTTTATACGACTGATATCAAAGAATTTAAGTAAGCAAGATGCAATAAACAATTTTATTTTAGTGAATTAATAATAGTGAACAACAAGAAAAACTAAAATTAATTATTAATTATCATAATTAATAATTAATTTTAGTTTTTCTTGTTCATTTATCAAAAACAGAAATGAGACAAATTAAATTGGTTTTTTTTTCTTTGGAACTTTGGTTTAAAACATGTCTGATTTGTTTTCAATATTCTTGAGATTTTTACATCTCATAACATAAAAATTTTATATAATTTAAAGTCTAAAAAATTAATGTACATTATTTAAAATGTGGAGAAATAAGGACAGAGAATTCTGTGATAAAACAGTTTAATTGATGAGTAGAATTTATTGTAATATAATATATGTTAATACTGTACTGTAAATATTTTAATGTAAATTATTTTTCAATAAAAAGTGCATAGTTAAATATTTATTTTTTATAGTTAATTAAGTATAATTATCATATTAGCATTACATTTCTCTAATTATTAATAAGTATCCTTTATTATATGCATAGTTAAATACATACCTTTAACTATGCATATAATAAAGGATACTTATTATAACTGTGTAATTTACTTACACAGTTAATTTTTAAAATTTTAAAAATTAACTGTGTGAGTAAATTAAATTTATATGTACACAAAAATCTGTATAAATTGCATTAGTATAAGACTGTTTTAATAATGAATAATTTAATAATTCCAAATAAGATTTTATATATGTAATGTAAAGTTTCATATAAAATCTCAAGATATAAAATTAAGGTTACAGATTTAAATAGAATAAGTTCAATATAATACATAATTGTAACAAACAAAAGTTACTTTGAATGTAAGGTACAGTACATATATAAATTTTTTTGTCAATTTAATAAAACAAACTATTGATACTTTACTGTTGATTTTAGATATAAAATGTGTTATCAAACTATATTCAACAAAATCCTTCATGTTGCAATACACTATCATATCATTAAGCAATAGTAGTTTTTACAAATTTTTTTTATAAGAAAATTATTCTTAAATACATATAGATATCAATGTATAAATAAAAACATTTCATGGCTTTGAATGGAACATACTAGCAAATTGTTAAGCATAAATAGTTTCATTATGTTGTTTGATGTTAAGAAAACATCTTTGTTAATTGGCATGAAACAGTTCAGCTGGTCTATAAAGTGCAATTAAATAATGTGAGTCTTTTATTTTATTGGTTCAAGTATAAAATCAATACAACAAGACTAATATTAGTGAATAGTACTCTTTCAAAGGTATTTAGAATACATTTTTACATATTTAGTTACTATGTCAAAAAAATGTGATATTTAAATTGGATTATGTGAATTTTATTACATGTTTATTACCTTGTAAATGAAAATTATAAATTAATTTATGTAATGATTTATTTACTAATGACTAATGATTGAACATAATATAAATGATGTTTGTGAAGATAAACTTATTTATAAATTGGTAAACTCAAAAACACATTAGCAGATCATTCTCTTCATTCAACCATTCAGAGTTTAATAATTTCAATAAGCTTGCATGACAACTGATAATTATCAATAAAAATATGAGATATTTAAAAATCATTTAAGGAATTTGATTATTTTATCTTTTAAAAATGAATAATATAAACAAAGGTTTATTCACAGTATGAAGTGAATGATCAAATTAAGCCACTGAAATACTCTAAATATATATTTATTAACAAATCAGAATTCAATAAAATATGTAATTGGATTTTAAGTCAGAGTTCAGATGATTATTTTAATATTTTTTATGTAGGATGAATTTGATGTATTATACCAATGCATGATATTAGACAAAAACAATTCACATAAAGGTGTGAAATTTCGAATTTACAGTGTAATGTTTAAGGAAAAGAATTCTTTATTTCTGAACAGAAAGTTCTAAAATTTTTATATTGTAGAAACTTTATTTTGCTTTTTAGAGAATTTTTACTTTTTATAATTTGAAGTTGTATTATATGTTCAATATTTATATTTTAAATTTTCAATTACTGTATTTATAATTTTTCTTGAAGAATATAAATTACATGAATTTGTAATAAGCAGTTTATTATGAAATCTATATAATAAAATTGCAACTGATATTTTGTTTTTATATTGACAGTATTTGCTTTAAAGGTCATTGTTAAAAAAAAACCATGAATAAAATTCAGTATTGACAAACTAAGCTTATTTTATATCAGAAACACTTGCTAATGAAAAAATACAGGATAGAGAGCATGTATAAGACCAGAATTTTTGGTACTCTGTTATATTGTGCTTTTTGTTTGTCTCCTGACAAGCATGATATAACTAGGGGCTACTGTATTTTAAATATCTTGCAGTAAGAGTTACTTTATAGGTTTTTGTGATTTTCATAAACAATGATATTATCTCCATATTACAGTGTATGTATGAAGATAACTTTTCCATTAGAAAATTTTATTATCATATCAACTTTCTAATAAAACTAACATTATGATATAATACTATATAATATAAACAATAATACAGGAATAAAATGGTTGAAAACAGTAGTTGGTTTATCAAAATATTGTATTATTTTGTGTTTTGTATTTAAAGCAATAAAAATTGACAGTTTGATGTATTGTAATTAATAAATTAAGGCAAATTTTGTCACTCTGATAATAGCTTATTCGGCTGAAATTTGAAATTTGCTGGAATTTTTTTTTTTGANCTTATTTTACGCTATGTGGACGATTCACAGTCGTGTGCTGAAAAGCATAAAACTTATTGAAGGAAAATGTGAGTATATAGAATTCTTAATAGTTTATTGCATTTAACTGAATAGCATAAAATTTTTTCACAACTTACTACTTAACGTTTCTTGAATGCACTTAATTTTGAAAATAAAATCATTTATTACAGAAAACAATTACGCAGAAATTCTTCGTTATGTAAGACAGTAGTAGAGAAATGAGAGTTCTGCCCCAAAATTTAAAAGTTTAAAAATTAAATGATTTTAATTAAATTAAAAGTAAAAGTCAATGAATTTAATTAAAGTAAAGTAAAATTCAATGAATTTAAAAAAAAATTAAAAATTGCAGAAAATCTCATTGTAAATTAATGTGAATCAATGTTTATTCTGCCCCAAAATTTTTAAGTCTAAAAAATTAAATGAATTAAATCAAATTCAATGAATTTAAACAAGAATTAAAAACCATTGAAATTTCATTGATTCCTACTTTTATTTATTTTAAGTTATTAAATTTAATCAAATATTAGTTAAAAAAAGAAAATATAAAAATGGTCAAACAAACTGAATATGAGCTGTATAGTTTTCTGACAATCTTTGATTCCCTTATAAACAAATTTAAAATTATTCATCTTTTCTAAATCCTCATTCTCTAATTTTTTATTCAATCTGTCAGGAAAAAAACTTGAAATTCATTTAATACTCTATCCCTAAGAACTAGTAAATTTTTATCACCAAAACGAGTGGTTACTGTTTTAATATAAAGAATTGGATATTCATAATAATTTTTTAACTCATTAAATTTCTTAGTCTGACTATTTTGAAGTTTTCCAATATTGTTTACTTTTTCAATGTCTCCATTTATATAGGAAAAAATTCATCAATATAATTTATAAATATTGAAATACTATATTTTTGCAAGAAAATTCTCAACATCATCTGCTTCCTCTATGGTTTTAACAGTAATTATATCTCTTACATTGAATGGAATAGTTTCATTTATGACTATATAAGTTTCTTCTTTCTCTTTTTTAAAAGAAAATGCTAATTTTTCATTGATAAATATACGCACAGATATTGCTAAATTAGATGTAAAATAAATCTTACTAATGAAACCATTAGATTCAGACACATTTTCTATCATAATTTTTTTATCACTATCATCAATAGGAAGATCGCTTAATGTTAAATAAAATTCCTCATCTTCATCTGGTTTAGCTAAATTCAGAAAGCCTCTTAAGAATGATTGTTGTTTCGTTCTAGTGTTACTTAATTAAATAAGCTATTATATAATAAATTCAGTAATAGTGTCTTATAAGTAATAGCAACTAGTTAATAGTGTTAGTTAATAGTGTCTTATAAATAATTGTTGAGGAAAAAGTTTTAAATTATTTGTAATATTTAAATAATGATGGACTTGTCACGTGTTGCGATAGATTTCCATTCAAATGTTAAAAGTCGTTTAATTTAATATTCATTTACATATGTGTGAGATCACGAGTGCGAAGAGTCAGTACCCTAATTGCCACTTACATGTCGTTGGCAAAACTCGCACACTTTGTCGTTCGAATGGCTTTTTATCGAGTGACAAAGAGGGTAAACAAGTCGATCGGTGTTCTTTTTGTGCATAAGACAGGTAGACAAACTTAAGAAGTAACAAAAGAAAGTTTACTCTACAACTAAACCTACAATATATATAACTAAACCAAAGATTAGATACGGTTAAATGAAGTTACATATACACTCCTATGGAGTGGATTGATAAAAATTTTTTGTTAGCTCGCATGCTGACTTAATGACCTAGCTCTGTTGCTACTTCCACTGAGAGAGAGTTTACAAGAATCTATAAATACCTCAATATCCGTTGGTCAACTTACAAGGAAACTGTCGGAGTGTCTTCTAATNTTTCAGGCTTTTTTTTTTTAATATTAAAAAAAATTATTTCTTTCTGTCCTAAAGAAGATTGTTTAAGATGACTGAAAACAGTTGAGAATAAAAATTGTACTGAATTTTATAGGTCTTAGTACAGGATCCCTTGCTCAATGTGGGATTTGATTAACACACGAAATTAATTGTGGCAATCCCATTTTATATGTGACTGAAATTTGAATCAATGCGGCTTTAACAGCTGTCTTTATTTAACATATGTATGTTTTTCTTGGCAAATAAAGTGGTATTGGTAAATTTGCTATTTTTATTTATTAATTAAAATAAAAATATTTGTTATTAACTGAAAATTTGTTTTAGTGGATGATCATTCTTCAGGTAATACTATATTTGATTAATGCAATTTTGATATGTGCAGTAGCATTGAAGGATTAATTAACTGCATTAATCAAGGGATACCTGTAGTAGTGAATTTTCATAAATGGAAGGATTACTGTATGTTTTTAACAAAGTACAGGTATCTTATGTATAACACGGTTCAAAAATTGGGGATATTGCCATACAACATGATTTCCAGTTTCACTCTAACATGATTTTGGAAATCCTCTGTACAAAATTTCAGTTTTGAAGTGTAAATTTCATTATTCAATATTGTTTTTTTTTTTATTCAAGTAAGCACATGTGTTGTGTCAAATTTGCCCAAGGATTTTAGAATACTGAAATTTTCAATTTGTTTTTGTGCCTTTCGTCAGGTTTACTTTAATGGAAACTGATAGTACAATTCTTTTTTTCCTTGTCCTAGTTTTCCTATTGACCATGTATCATTATTGTTGCTTTCAGATTTTAGCTTTTAAGATTGTCACTGTGTTTTGTTTTTATAGATTAATCTTTGCATTTAGTAAAGTTTATTTAAACATTTTTAGATGAGTATTATTAAACTTTTTTTTAACTTTAGATAAGTCATCATTCATAAAAATGACAGATGAAATACAGCAATATCTTGGAACTCAAACTGTTCTCAACTGGAACAATTTGAGATTCAAGCACAAATTCTTGAAAAAATCGCTTGGTACTTGCTTGCACAAATGCAACCTGCTAGAACAAATTATTGATTGCTTTAATAAACATATTTCCCCTAGTAACAAAAAAGAATAGTATATTTTTGTTAATACCTGGAACCTAACCTTATGTTTTGCATTAGTCGTTTGTTTCATATAGCATGGCACTTTTTCAAAATGTAACTATCATGTTATATGAAGGATACTTGTACTTATTTGTATTTTGAAACTACAATCATGCCAGGAAATCTTTTGTATTTTCTTGTTGTTAAAACAAATACAATTAAAAATTATTTTGATAAATATCTGCAAACAAT
>NW_019387669.1:0-9589 GCF_000671375.1 Centruroides sculpturatus | reverse complement strand
CGTAAAAAGTAAACACAAGTCAACAGTAATAGACCGTGGTTGCTTTTTAAATAAGATATATAGGCCTATATATTGGATACTTTAGAAAATAATTTTTTAATCAGTTGATAAGTATGAAAGAAACAAAATTAATGAGGATTTTTGTTTGTATTTTTAATTTACTTTCCTAGGCGAAACGGCCTATTATTTTCATACGTAACGAATGAAATGGTGATATTTTTACTTCACATGATCCCAGAAAGTTTTTATTATTCCCTCGACTCATTAAGGAAGAGATAGAATCAAATGCAGCGATTCTTTTCTGCAGAAACTATTCGCGGATGCTTCTCGAATTTCCACTTACTGTTATCGGATACTTTTCATCACTTTTCGCACCCTTCTAGTCAAACACAATCGTCACTTTATATTACAATTGTATTGTTAAGAATAGATTTTTAAGTACTCTATTGTGTGTTTTCGGAATCTTTTTAAATTATCTGACTGTATATTTTAGAGTAGTTTATTACGTCTTATTCTTCACTAACCACGTGTTTGAATTGTTTTTTTTTTCTTTCTCTCTGGCAGAGTACTTATAAGTGAATAACAACTGACTGTTATGATTTACTGATGAAAAGATAAATTTTATTATTGAAAATACTTTGAAAATAAATAGTTAAAAAAGAAGAAGGGAAAAGTATTTTAGAAATTAAAGGAGGCGTTTTAATTAATTTATTAATATATTATATTACTAATATGCCGTTTTAAGTTTTAAAGGATGAAATATGTAAATACGGTGAGTCCTCGTTTTAACGGATTCCTATTTAACGACTTCGGATTTAACAGATAAAATTTCTATCCTATAAGAAAAACACAACTTTTTTAAATTTGCGAATAGAGTATGCTGAAAGATTGGGTCATTCAAGTATAAATTATTTCATATTATTTTCATAATATATCATTTTAATTTATCCGATACATTTTAAGTTCGTTAAATTAATGTATGCTTTGAGAATACATACGATTTAATGGATTTTCGGCAATAGCAGATACTCCTTTCTTCAATTATTCCTTTAACTATACTTGTACTATAGTATGAATTATTATAACTGATTAGTATGTTAGTCACTTTTGCGTACTAAATTAAAATAAAATATAATAATTGTAAAATTTGATTAAATTTAGTAGTAAAAGTATAAGTAATATTAAGTTACGTTTAAATTATTCTTGATAATAAAAATAACTGATTATCATTTAGAAGAGAATAGAATTTATCCACCGAAATTAATTAAATCGGAATTAATAATTTCGAAGATAAACTTTTGAAAAGTATTTGATTCGGTCACAGAATTATGATTTTTATTTATTTATTTAATTATTTCAATGCTAGTATCGAATTTGTTATAGAAATTAAAAGTTATAATAGATTTTTTGCTGTTTATGTCCTGGAGAATTTATTATTAAGCAGAATTTAAAATTTAAAAATGAAGTGCAACTCAAATTCATTTTTATTATAATTTACTGAATACAACTTTGGAATTAAGCAAAATAAAATTTTACATTTTTAGTGTATTATATTCTTTAGTTTGTCGTTTTTATTTGTACGGAACGAGAGTTACTCGTGAGAATATCTGGCGACACATTTTATATGGGAAGTTGGAAAGCAAACTCTGGACGGTCATTCATTCCCCGGCATCCAGGGAATGGGTTTTTTTAAATCTTGCGGAAAAAAGAAATCTTCGGTAATAAAAAAAACGAATTAACTTACCGCAAAACATAGCCTAAATACTCTCATTTGTTTTAAATGACTTTCGTTTTGAACAGCTGCATTTTTGGGTTTAGGAAAAATCAAATTCTAAACTTTTTAGAATACATTTCACTTAACAAATGTAATCATTTTTCCATTGCATTCGTCAGTTGTAGTGAAATTAATACTGATCTCTGTATCAGTTAAAGTAATTATTTAATTACAAAATACGCTAACTGATCGATATAATAATTTAATATTACTGTATATAAATGGTGACTTAATTTTATATTGTCTAAAATATTTCTATATTTAATTGTTTTAAATTTGTATTAAACTTATTTAAATAAATGTTTCATCAAAGACATTAGATAAAAGCATGAAAGATCGCTCGATTTTCTATAAAATCGACATCATTTTTTACGTCATGTGAATGCAAAAGCGAAAGAATGACGTCAAACAGACGTAAGAAAGTTCTCTATCTTGTAAGAGTTAAACAAATGATAAATCTGTACGATTTTTTAAATCCAATATATGTTATCTGTCTTACGCAATCTATAAATATCGATTAATTTATAAACGTAGCAAGACTTCAATGTGAAAGTTTTTCGCCGTTTCGTAAAATATTTTAAAATTCAATATTAGAAAAGTATTCAATATTTCTGTAATGTCAAATTATATTGGAATATTCTATACAATCCCGAAATAAAGTAAAACGCAAATAAATTTGCTCTGGTTTATAGGAATTTTCTGGTGTTTTGGTTAAAGTTCTTCGTAAAGGCCTATTATTTTTCGTTATAAAATATAGCCGGTTGTAAATCTATAATAGAAGAAAAAACAGTAGATATTAAAAGTGTTTTATCACTGTGAACGGGAAGTGGCATATGGTGAACTTGAATGTAACCTTCGTGATGAAACGTATTCTTTTACGATTTGCAACAGGAAAGAAAGAAAAAAGAAAAAATGATCTCACAGTATATAGTCCGGAGATTCACTTCACATTAGAATAGCATCACATTTGAAAAAGTTCCTTTATTTAAGGCTTGTAATAAAATTTTAAATTAAATATTTATCATTTATCATTAATTTTCTACTTTTATTCATAAATAAATCAAAGTAGATATTTAAGATTTTATAACAAACTTTTTAAATTAGGTTTTACGTTAATTAAAAATTATGGCCGTTCTACTTTTGAAACCAGGTTAGAATTTTTACGGGTCGACTTATTACCTCAAATTCTTGAGTTAAACTAATCATTCTAGGTTAGTTATTTAATATTAGTAATATTATTTCATTCGAAGGAATGAATTCGTAAGTTTGCACTTTACCGAAAAAGGAACTAGTTCACGAATTTGTTTTCTAGTTATTTTACTACATTTGCACGTTATGTAAAGTTAAATTACGTAATCTATGCGCAAAGTCACGATTTTAAAGAAACTAAACAAAGTTCTTAACGAAGCTAAACACATAAATTCTCTTCCTTAATCGGAAATAACGAAAAAAAAATATATATATATATTTTTTTATTTTTAGAAATNTGCATTTATTAATAATATCCGGAATTAATGCTAAAAACTAAGGATGGTCATAAATTAATTTAAAAATAACGTGTTAATAAAATAATATTTCTATTTTTCTATTTCGATATATTTTCTATCAGAGCCCAAATATTCCAAATAACCTATTTGAAAACACAGTTTTATATAAAAAATTTTCGAAACAGATTTTGATAGTTTAATATTAGATTTCTCGTTATATTTATATATTTTGCTACAAATGTAAAATCTTTCATTCGATTTTCTTTAAATAGAATGAAATATAGATAAGAATTTCATTGATTTTTATCACTATAAAGACAAAACTTTTTCTCTTCTCTAAATGTTAGCGATGCAATAATGCATTTCTGCCATAATGAAAAGAAATATTAATTAATTAGTCATTAATTTAGCATTGAATGTTCGAAACTGTAAACTCATTCATTCATTTCTAATAGATCGATCTAGAAAGAATGAAATTAAAATAATAATAATAATAATAACTTTTTTTGACCGAAGTTAAACATATTTTGAGTACCGCGATTTTTAAAATGATAAATTGTCGATATAAAAACGCATGAATGCTATAAAACATATTTATTATCGTTAATAAATAGCGTAAAATTCATATTCGATTGTAATTCACCGAGAAACAGTAATTCATAAATTCGTATATAATTTTCATAAGAACAAAGAAATACACTTCGCTCAAATTGTTTTTGTTGCTTTAAACTTTAATACCGATATTATGAGATTTTACCGGTTAAATTGTATTTTAGTACTTGTATTATCGGATCTTTTATTAATCGATAATGACAGCTTTTCGATATCTTTCTTATCACATTTTACGTAATAAATATCAAAAGTCCAATTATATAGCCTATAGACGTATATAAGCCTATATAAAATTAAATGAAAATGCCAAAATTAGTCAGATACATAATTCTTCTTCCAGACAGAAACTCTTGAAATCATAATGATTGAACCGATTTAATTCAAATTTACATTTATTCTCGTGACCTGACAATTTATTCGAAGTCGTCTCTTTTTTTTAAAGTAATATAAATAATATAAAATTATAGTATGACCTAATTTTACTACTCGTAGTATAATAATTAATTCAAAATTATATGCTTGTATTATGAAAATTTTGAAGTGTACTATCGTGCCACTTTAAAATTTGAAGTAATAATACTATGGTATAATTAGAAGAGTCGCGGTTTTAAAGTCTTAAATGAATAAAATATATTTTAAAAGACATTGTACACGTATTAACAACAATTCATATTTATTATTTTTCAGAAATCTTTTTACTTCTATATAGAAAAACTGGTTTTTGTTACAGAATGATATATTAGTGGCAACGAGAGGTTCCTTATTCAAATATTCTGTTTAAAAATTATTAAAACGTAATTGCGGGAAATCTTAAATACTAAAAAAATTTCAAAGTTCATATTTGGTAACTTGAAGAATAATTTTAAAAAATGCGAAAGTATACTTTTATAGTTTAGTAATTTGAAAAGCCGATTCTTTTTTTAAATCTCTAATCTCTAAGAGCGTTCAGAATAATTCTTTAATGGACTAACCATTTTAAGAAGACCGAAGAAACTTCACATTTTTATTTATTTATTTTTCAAATTTTATTTTATTTTGAAAAATTCTCAATATTGTAAAGAAATTATTTGAAAGGTGAAAAATTGTGTGAAGTTTATGTTACCAGAAATTGCCCAGAACTTACTTATCTGTATCAATTCTGTTATTAATCGATTATTATAATAATGAATAATGCTATTAATTGCTTAAGCAAGAGCATTTCACAAATGCATTTTATTTTTTGTTTATTTCAATAAAGTTGCGTTCTTCTCTTTGAAAAAGTGTTTAATTTAATAAATCTCGACTTAATTAATTAATAAAATTATTTATTGCTGAGATAAACTATTTTATATTAGAATCGTTTTTATTTAACATTTAGATTATAAATTATAATATTTTAAGAAAAGTGATTCTTAAATGCATTTAATTATTTACTCTTTTGAAGGATTTTTATAGAATTTAAACAGACTCGAAAACTGCAGTGACTCGCAATTCTGTAATTTTCATACCTATTTATATTAAAATTTACGTTGTAAAGTCGGAATTCATTTTGGTCTAACGAAAAAATAAACTATGCAAATTTAATTACTATAATTAAGTAATAAATGCTTTATTAAATTGATATTTCGTAAAAGATCAACTTAAAAGTAGGTGCCGACAAATTTAATTCTGTTGTCAAAAGGTTGCATTAAAAACAATATTCCACATACTGTAACTTCGATAACGTACAAAAATTATACTTTTTATATTAGTTTGTTTATTTTTTTCGTTACGTAATTAGAGGGTGTTGTCGATCCTGACAAATTCGAGTAATCGAAACACCCGAATTAGAGGATATTATGTTTGGGCTTATAGTCTGCATATCCTATAAGATATACGCTGCATGCTGTAGGCTTAAACAGCAAGCTTCAGAAAAAACAAGGTATAACGTTATTTTAAATACATCTAAAGAGAATAAAATTTAAACCCGAAGCAAAAATAATATAGCGATTTTCAAAAGCTAAAACAAAAATTATCATTTTTATTTATCAGGCAATTATTTTTAGTCTAGATGAAAATATTTGTGTAGGAAAGTTGGAATAAACAAAGCCGATAGGCTACTTGCCGAAATTTAAGTTACTAATTTAGAATGTAAATTATCTCATTATTATTATTATTATTTGTTAAAAGATATTTCTTTAAGGCGTAGGCCTATATTATGTTTAATCCGTATTTAATTTGTTTAATTTTTAATTAATTTATTTTATTATTCTCTATTACAATCATCTTATAAATAATAAACACATAAAATTAATCGTAAACAATAACAAATCATTTTATTATTTGTTATTAATTGAAACAGTTACGTAATAGTTGAGATGAAATTCGTAAAATAGGATTTTAAAAATATTACTCTTATAGTACGGGGAATAAGCGATTTTAAAATTATTTTCATCCGAATAGTAGAACTATTTCTTATTATATTAAAGTGTAGGATTATCAAAACGTTTCCGATTAAATAACAAATTATTATTAATATTAGCCGCGTGGAGTTCTAACAATTAACTGGAAAATGTATATCGGGAGAGAATAAAAGAGACGTTATAAGCCACAAGCAATAGAGAGAGGTACCCGTGTCATTCTTCAAACGTCCTCTAAAACGAAGTGAGAGAAACTAGACATACGTCAACGGTTCTACTTCATTATTTACAATAATAAATCCAATCGATTTACTTTAACCATTGAAATAATTCAATCAACGACGGGAAGAAAGAAAATAAACTGCTCCGACCTATAGACTGGATGAAGGAAGTGCCATAAGAACGAGACCGACTCGTCCCGACTTTCTACAAAAAATCTAAAGAATATCTCTACTTTTATCTCTTATTCTATTTTAAAAAAGGAAAGAATATCTCGTATATCGATTGTCATAAAAGCTAATAGACATTTTTTTCTGTAATATCTTTTTTAACTTTTTTTTTTAAAACTACCAAGCCTTAATAAAAAATAGGTTTTTATTTAATATATTTCAATAATTTATATTTTATTCGCTATTTTAACGAAATTCGCGAACGTATTTATAACAAAGCGTGTTTAGTTACGAAACGATAATTCGAACATTTCATATACATAGAATAAAGGTATTAATGTATCAACGTTACCAAAAATTTAAAGTAATAATTTTATTACACGTAATTAAATAATCAAAATAATATAATTTTATTATAATAAACTCTATGTTAAATGTAAACATAAACGTCGGTTTAATTATAACTCGTTTTTTTATATTTAATTTTTAAATTCATTTTTTTTCTCGCGTCGTTATTTTATATTATTATATTTAAAGCTTCTCGACAGATGGCGGTAGCGATCGACGTTTTAATCTTTTTCCTCCCTTCTCTTCCTCTGAGCAACAAAAAACTTTCTATCCTATAAATAAATTTTAAATTTATTAAACAAAATTAAATAAATGTTAAATAAAATATTAATAAATATTACATTTATTTATTTGGTTTCATATTTTTTTAATAGATAAAAGGTGAATTTACATTGTCATTTTTATTTCTTCTATTAAAATAAAAATTACACGCTTAAAAGTAGGCAAAATACAAAAATTTAGTCGGTGATATACTCTTATATTGTAAACTTATATAATTTATATACAGTATTTCGTTGCAATAAATAAGACAGGTATAATAATCTTACGCTGTACAAATTTTGAAATAGAAATAAAGATTTTTATGATGTTTGAAAGAACGTTTGGAAACCAATATATATTTTATTCCTTTATAAACGATTCGGGTCGAATCGGGTATTTAGAAAGATGCAAGTCAGCTTCGATTTATTAAAAAAAATGATCACGAAAACCTGTTGAAAGTATTCATTTTTATAACAGTTCATATTACTATTCCGTTCCTATTTCTTTTTATTAACAACTTCTTTTAATTTAGTAAAATAAATAATTAAATTCATTTTGTTACGACTAAAACTTCTTTAATACAATAGAAATATTATTATTATGCTGATTTTATTTTGATATTAACTTAAATTTAAATACAAACCTACAATCGTTCTTCTTGATTAATTGAAACGTATTTACTTTAAAGATTTACATCCGAATGGATCAGAATATTATTTTGATTGTTTTACTTTCGCTGCATTTTCGGAATCATAATTTACTGAATAAATTTGTAAATACATAATAAAAAGAATGTATTAGTCATTAATCGTTACGCTTTGATAATTTGTAATGAAAATTCTTACAAAACATATCATTAAAACACCGAAAATTTTTTAAAAATTATGCTTTTCTTATTATTATTTTGCTAAAATTCTACCAATTACCAATTTTTAAACTTATTATATTTTCGCATATAAAATAATTTATGTTGTTTTTAATTTTTTAGAAATTTTCTCAGTAAAAAGAGTCAAAATTTTCTAAAAATTATGAAATAATTAACCGAATTTCTGACTCATTATTTAGAATTGATGCTAATTTTATGTTTGATTGTAAAATTGAAGTAATTATTATGATTTCTTTAATATGTATTTGATTATGGAACTTTACCTTTTTTTATTTTATTTAAAACATTTTAAATCTATTTAAGCGCAATATTTTCGAAAGCGTTTTATCTTACGGGTGAGGAGAGGGGCACGTGAGATGGACACGGAAGAAGGGTTTTTCTTTCTAAATATTGTTAGATCATATTTTCTAAAATCAGATTTCGTCGAGAACCAGTTTGTTCTACGCGCTATAAATCGCGTTAATGAATGGAAAGTAGGCGAAACTAAATGCCAAATCAAATGTTATTGTAAATGAAATCGTCGTTACATTATTTAAATCTCCATATTTTGGCAAAATATTAAAATAGTGCTCTAATTACCGTTACCGACTAAATCTGGTCGAAACTGGTATGACATATAAAACGTACAGTACATTACTATACGTTACGTGTAACTTATTTTTCTATATATGACTTTAATAAATTCTACCAAATAATGTAAGAATACAGTTAAAACTCGATTTAGCGCCATAATTTGTTTGCATCTGACGTTAACATATTAAACCGAAGACCAAATAATGACATTTACGTACTGAAGTCCTATGATTTGGTGGTAATAATTTCGTTTGCACTTTGAAATCTTACATTTAGTAATTTGCAGGTACCAAAGAATTTTCTAAATTTAAAAGGAAATTATTAGCAGATATTGGTTGAGCTATTTAGAAGATCGCTACATCGAGATTTGATTGCAATTAACTCATTTAAATATATAACTTTTAAACATTTCGATCCAAAATATTTACATAAATCAAATAAGAAAGGATAAACATCAAAAACACTGTATAAAAATTCAATTATTAAGAGGTAAGTCGATAAATTACATTTTAAAAAACGAGTTATTTTAATCTATAATGTTTTTTCCAATGTTTTCTTAACTTTATTAAAATCTTGAATGCGTAAAATTAAATTGTATATAACCCTCCAAGGTTTGCTTAACAAACATCATCTACTAAATAAAAATATACAAATGCTTCTTACCGAAAAGAAAATAATTATTTTTACTTGTTGCAAAGTTTGTTTCTTCGACTTTTTAAAATTCGAATCATTAAAAATTGTTAAAAATTGTTTTGTTGCGTTCGCTGAACCGTTTCCATTTCTATGAGTTATTGTTATATTTACACGAAAATATTTTTCATAACGATGTATTTATTTCAATATTTTTGCTTAAAAATAGAAATAAATAAATAAATAGAATT
>NW_019387668.1:0-10255 GCF_000671375.1 Centruroides sculpturatus | reverse complement strand
ATTTTGTAGACATATAGTAATTTTTCTATCACTATGTTAATTTTTATTTTATTTGGTTTGTTTTCAACAGCAATAGCACTTTTGAAAGATAAACCTCCAGGGACATTTATTGTTAGAGATAGTAATTCCTTCCCTGGTGCCTTTGGTCTGGCTTTAAAAGTAGCTACCCCTCCTCCTAATGTCCAACCTACAGGTTTGATTCATTTATTATTTTATCATAATCTTAAGAACAAAACAGCACAAACAAACTTGCTTTTTTTTTTGTCAGAATAATGCACAAAACTCAAAAGGGAACATTCATCCATAAGACTAATTATCAAAATTTTTTATTCTGTTTCTTTTCAAATATCCAAGATAATGTATTTGAAAAGAAATACAATAAAGGATTCTGAGAATTAGTCTTATGGATGAATATTCCGTGAAGATGAACTGGTGTGGTCAGAAAGTACTTGGGAGTTTTGTGCATTATTCTGACTCCAAAAGAATGAGTTTGTTTTTTATTTCTTATAAATACTAATAATAAGTTGAAATTAATTTATTAATAAGAAATTTATTTTTCAGGAGACATATCTAATGAATTAGTTCGGCATTTCCTTATTGAACCATCATCTAAAGGAGTTAGACTAAAAGGAAATCCCTTTGAACCAATTTTTGGTAAGAAAAAATTTAAAACATTTTATGTTTTAAATTTTTAAATTTAAACATGTTATGTTATTTTATATCTTGAACGTCATACTTTTTAACGTTCTAATAGCTACTGTGGTTACATGACGACAGCCTTTATGTAGAGATGGCGCTATTTATTCCCATAGAATATCCTTTTAAAAACGTTCCAAAACACTTGTATCGTTAATTCAAATTTTAGAGTTAGGAGTTCAATTTTTTCTTTTTTCCATTTATTCTTGAAAAAGGTCATTGAATATGACTGAAAACGTTAGAATGTAATAAATACAGCTGCATACTTAAAAGGTTTTCTTGAGTGTGTTTAACTATTAAAAATACATTTAAAGAAAGAATTAACTGATTGTCCCTGGAAGTCGGCTTCTTATAGAAACACAGCTTCCCTATCACCAAATGTCACGGCACACTACTGGCCTTTAGTATCTTATAAAATTTCCTTTGCCTGATACATCCAAATGATATAATTGAATATGGAGGCATACAGCCTCCATATTCAATTATATCATTTGTATATCCTATCAATGTCAAATCTGTTACAGGACAGCACCATATGCTATCCTGTAACAGATTTGACCACAGATGTTGCAATTTCTACTCCAGTTCCTTCACACTCATAGATGGCAAAACATGACATTCCATCTGTCTCACAAATGCATAATGGCCAATTAAGCTGGAAAACAGTCATGCCAAAAAGTGCAGAAACATGATGGAGAATTAAGTACTGGGGTTGGATGTCATGCCAACAGTTATTTCAATCAAAACTTCTTCCAAAACTTCAGACTATGAGGCGTTAAATATAATTAAAAATATTTTATTCTTGCGAGCGCTTTGATGATGGGAACATGATGGAGACATTTCTGAAAACCTTAGCTGTCTGTGAGGCCAAGTGTGAGGCTCTGAACAGGTTTGAACCCTCAAAAATTTTTTAAAATATTTTTTTTTGAAAGAAAAAAAATAGAAGTTAGAAATATTTTTTTTGTATAAAAATGGAACACAAAGTTTTAAACAATAGAAGAATGTAAGTCCTAAGATTGATCATTTTCAGTTGGGGGATTGAATTAAACTTAAATTTTGACCCCTCCCATGATCTAAGTTGAGATCTTGTTACACTTAGTAATGAGTGAGCAACCACTTAGAAAGCGAGAATGAAGAAAAGCAACCAATTGGAATGGGTGATTGGGATGGAAATGAATAAAAACCTGGGAATTCAACAATGCGACGGCTTCTACAGAAAGTTCCAAGTGTCAGACCAATTGTTGTATGTGTGTCTCATGCCCATCTTTGTCTCCATCTTCTGTCCTTGGATTGACATCTTCCTATCACCAGAAGTTGAGCATATCATCCTGGAATTGTCAAGAAATCAAGAGAACTGTCATTCACAAACCAAGAACACTCCTTCATTTGGGACTATCTTGGAAAGGAGAGGAAGATTCAGGAGCCCCCACTTACTCAGAACTTCCAAGATTGTGGAAATCTTGTAAGCTTCTTTCATGTCAAATAAATAGTCTTGTAACTGTAGAGTCTGTCTCAGTGATCATCGCACCTTAGTGACCCCTCAAATCTCTTAACATTTCCCCCATTGCCAACCTTACAAAGTATTATTTTACTAGAAAAGACTATTTGTGTTGCTTTTTATGGCAAGCATTTTCAGCCTTGTATGATACATGGTACAGAATTTTCTAAATGCACTGCTATGCAACATGTTCAGGATCTTCCTTCATGTCATCAATGTTCCTTACACCCCTACTAGAGGTGACTGATTATCATATAAGACAGGTGTGGCCAAACTTTTATACCTTAAGGGCTACTTTTTTGGTAAAATATAGTCTGAGGGTGACTATGAATATGGGCAAACAATTTTAGGATTTTTATATGTGCATGCGTTAACATTCATTTGCATTGTTTGTCGGGATAAATACAAACAGTATGGGTACGTTGCACAGACAGTCTATTATTGTAAGAATAAATGATCGAATTAAGATTTTTAAACATTAGTTTAAGTGAAAGCAAATTGTTCAACTTTAGCTTCGTGGGCTACTTTCAAAACCTTTGCGGTCGACCGGTCGGCCATCCCTGATATAAGATATATACGCAGATCAGCATGTCAGCAGTGGGGACAGTACTGTATGCTACTCAATAGTGAAGGGAACACTCACCTGTGGTCCTCCATACTTAAACACCGTGATCATCCATTCCCAAACAGAATTGGGATTCATTACTAAAGATAATGCAGTGCCAATTTGTAGCAGTTCATACTTCTTTGTATAGCACTAGTACGAAGCTAATGTGTTGAGCAGCTGATAACAAGATGTAGCTTACTAGTGATAGGGCTCTATGAAATACTTCTACCTGTCTCTGAATTGCAGACACAGATGCTTTTGCAGTTGTTCATGCTTGTCTCACAATCTTCTGGTGGTCTGTTGGGGCATCCAATGCTTTAACACCTCCTCACAGATTGGACTGTCCAGATTTTCAGAGAGAGATTTGAGACATTCTGTTGGTATTCCTGATATGCATTTGGATCTTAATTGTAATCTGCTACATACTTCTGAGAAATGAAATTGTTCAGTTATTGCAAAATTTGGCATAGAGCTATCTGGGTGTGTAACTTTTTTGTCAATGAGTTTATATAAATTAATAACAGTTCTTAATTCTTTTTATTTTTTAATTAACTAATTAAATTCTTTTGCTTTATTATAGGTAGCCTTTCAGCTTTAGTATATCAACATACGATTACACCTCTTGCATTGCCCTGCAAACTTGTTTTACCTGAATATGGTAAATATTACAAATCTCTTATTTAATGTTGTTTACATATACTTATATATTTTTAGTATATTGATATTTAGTAATGTTTATATTTGGAATACCTGGAAAGAAATTTTGAGTAGTAATTCTTTGAAGTTAAGCAAGAAAATTAAGAGATTAGTTTTTCAATTTGAATAGTAGATAACAAGAAATAGAGGAAATTTTAAATTTAAGTTCTTACCATCCCAATTTGTTCAGCTATCATTGTTAGTTAACTGATATTTTTAATTAGTGCTTGATCACTGTTTCTTCTTATTAGTAAACAATATTTCAGTAATCATAATTTATCTTACATTTTATACCAAAATATTTTACATTTTTTAGCATCTCATGACATTATTAACAAAAACATATAAAGAAAAACACATTTCCTTTTATTTGGACACATAATTAAGTGTTTAATTATCAGAATACTGTAAATCTTCATTCATATATACAAAATTTTTGTTTATTAGTAGTTTAAGTATGAAACATTGCATTAATTAGTACTAATTCAAACTCTCACCATAATTAATCGTGCTATTTTTATGCTATAATTAATAATTGGAAACTAAGTAATTTGGTACTAGAGGTAGATGTTAGGTGCTATCTCTTATCTAAATTAATAATTTATTAAATAATTTAGAACATTCTGGAAGAAAAAAACTAGCTCAAAGAGGAACTTGAACCTGCAACCTCAACTTATTGTGCAGCATGCTTGCCAATTATGCCACTGAGGCCCCGAGCAACTCTTCACTTCCAGACGTATTTAAATTTAGATATAACCATTCACAGTTACTTATGGCACCAGCTGGAGTAACTCCTATACCCATGGCTATGCACTCCTACACCATGACACTCAACCAGCTATTGCTTTACTTGGCTTAGTATGTAGCTATATAAATATCATGCCAGGTATTATTATAATTATTAATTTAGATAAGAGATGGTGCCTAATGTCTATCTCTAGTACCAAATTACTTAGTTTCTAATTATTAATTACAACATAATAATAGCCCAATTAATTACGGCAAGAGTTTTGATTAGTATCAATACATCAGCTTTGGGAAGTTGATATATATGCATTACTTAGTGTAAATATGATGTTAAATTAGTTTTAAAATGTCATATTTTTGTTAGCTGAATATACCGTATATCTACACAGATAAAAGACAATAGTTGAATCAAAAAAAGACAACTAAAATCCGACGTTGTCTTATAGGACAGATATAAAAAAATTAGATGAAATTCATATAAATTAAAATCATTATAAAAAACTGACAAATTATAATTATTTGCTGGTAGAGAGTAGGATATGTCCACAAAATAGAATAGCCCATATGATGTTTTTGTGAATAGTCAAGGTCATTACCCGAATGCGTGAATCAGTGTGAATGTTTGCAACAATCGCAAGGCAGTGCTGCCAGATGCAAGAAAATAAAATTTGAAGTTCTTTCAAAAAATTATGAATAGGACATAATTCTGTATACGCTACACAGTGTTATTATCCAGATGATGATCGCTGATCTAAACTAAATTCATAGGCTGTTGATAGTTTGGGAGTTGTCTTATAAGACAGATATATGCTAAAACTATAAAACTTTGATGAAAATTTATACCTTGTCTTATTTGAAGGTCGTCTTATCTGCGCAGATATACAGTAATTGAATTTAAGGTAATTTAATTTACTGTTAGACTTGTTTTTTATCATTATATCATTCTATCAAATTCTCTATCAAATAAATTAAGTTCTTAAGCACATATACCTATAATTTACATTTATTTGTTAATTTGATTAAGTCAAAATCTACTTAACTATGTAGTAACTATCAATAATTCATAGTAATTAATTTTCAATAGAATCATTATAAGAAAATTCTATTTCAATTATGAATGTTAAAAATTTAATATAAAAATTAAATTTTCTGGCTTAAAAAGAAAACAAATCACACCACAAACACTACTAACCAACAAAAAGAACAAAAATTTACCATAAACTAATGTTTTTTTCTATATACAATGGACATCATCATCATGGAAGAAAATGTTAGTTTATGGAAATTTTTGTTGGTTAATGGTGTTCATGGTGTGAATTATTAATATTCTAATCCAATATTTCAGCTAGTGACTTTAAAAAAGAAAATAACGATATAATCTAAAAACAAATTAATAATACAAAATATAATTTTATTACATTAACTTAAATACAATGATTTTTAAAAACTGTAACAAATAAATCAACACAAAATTAATTTCTGTTATGCTCATAGAGCTATCAATAAATAAATCTTCATGAATATGAATGACTTCATGTTTCAAATATCTCATTTAATATTAAAACTAAATGAATGTTTCTTCAAATTTGAAGTTACGACTATAAACTATTAACAAAAATATACATTTTCGAGTCTATCCTTTAATCCTTTTAACACAACCACAGAAGTAACAGGTTTGAAGAATAAACTACATTAAATAAAGACAATAATACGTAAAAAAATTCACGAAGTTAAAAACGATCAAATGTCAGCCTTTTCAATGAGGATCTGATGTTTTAAATTAACAACAAAAAGTAAATCTTCTCACCATACTATAATGTCCTTAGCCAATTTATAACTGGTTCTAGCCTTCTGGTGGTAGGTGAATGCTTTATTACTGTGAAACTTGAAATAGTATCTTTAAACATCTTTTTTAAGTCTTTGTCACTCCAAATATAAAAACTAGTCTCTTGACTCTGTTTTAAATTCATTTAAAGAATCATTTACTATATATTAATAACATTTTTTAAGATGATATGGAATGTAAGTAAATGAAAATATAGCAATACAGTAGAGCGTCGTTTATCCGAATCAATTGGGGACTGGGTTGTTCGGATAACTTATTTTTTGGATAACCAATTACGTACGAAAAAATATATTAACCTATCCCATGTTGAAATTTTTTTCCGTTGCGTGTCGCTTCGCGTTGAATTTTTGTCGATGTTAAGCCTAACGTAAACTTTTTAAAATAATAATCGTGGCTATTGTATTGTTAAAAATTATTTTTTTATTTTTTACAAACAAAATAAATATATTGAAAAATNGCAACATTTGCTGGCGTTGGGTTGCTATCGTGGGGAATCCTTGCCAGCAGCCAGAGCTGGCAAGGATAAGGAAAATTGTTTAGGACTCTTGATAGAATCAATGTTTATGAAATGCAGCAAATGTTTTATTTAAATACTATATACACACAAGTGTCAGAAAAAAGTGTTAACATTTAAACCAGTTTTTAATATTAGGCTCATCAATTTTTCTTCCTGGAATGTTCTAATATATCAATGATATGACTGATCATTGCTGATTTACAAAATGCAATCAGTGTTTGTATAAAATTATTGGACAAATATATATAGTTGTCTTCTTACTAAATTCTAAAGATATATTTAATTTGTTGAGTGTAAAAGAACATCATTTGAATGGCTGGATCTTGCAAACTGTTCCAAAATTAAACTTGATAACTGTAAGTTAATGTGTAAACTGAAAACTGAAGCACTGACTGATGTGCTGACTTCTGAACCGGATTCAGGATTCAATTCTCTGGAGTAAGCAACAAAATATTAATTGCTGTTCTGGGACCCACTCAGCCTTCATTGTAACAAGTACAGTACACCTATCCCTCTTTTTACACAGTCCATTTTATGCAATTTTGAAATAACACAGTCAACAAAAGGAAAACTAATCCTCTTTTTATGTGATTGATTCTTTAACATGGGATGAAAACAGTTTATTTGAAAATTGCTAAATTTAACTTTTCATTAAAATTGTGTTATTGTTAAAAAAGTTAATTTTTTTTAACTCTTGATTTCAACAAAAAGGTAACTTTTGATAACGTTACAGTACATATAATATTGTACTGTACATTACAGAATGCTGTATGCTTCTTAAGCTACCTTGTTTACTATATTAATGTACAAATAATGTTAATGATAAATGATGTTAGTGTGAGGGGCTAGCCGGGGATACGAAGTAAGTAAGACTCTAGTATCACTTAATCGGCGACTATTCTCTAGAATAGCCCTCTGTTTGTCTAGAAGAATAGCTTTTCTATCCCAATAAATCGAGTGTGGAGGGGCTTATAGTTTGAATGTTAAAAGAAGGATCTATGGGATGAATCCTAGATCTAGTCAGGATTCCTTGACACCAATTAATCAGATTTATTGTACGTATATATATAATATATATAATTTAATATAAAAAATATATAAAACATAGATACATTTGCAATGATTACATGCATAGAAACAAAACTTATGTACAGTTAATCAACTCAGAGGCGGTGTAAGACGTGGGCCACCTCCTACGGCCTCGCTGTCTGAGGGGCCTTGTGCTTCGAAGATTTATGCATTACATAAAAGCCGTAAACTCAACAAAAAAATTTTACTCGTCATAAAACGATAAATATATTGACATACCAAATTTGTTTTTATTTGTCTAGCAACATTTGCTGGCGTTGGGTTGCTATCGTGGGGAATCCTTGCCAGCAGCCAGAGCTGGCAAGGATAAGGAAAATTGTTTAGGACTCTTGATAGAATCAATGTTTATGAAATGCAGCAAATGTTTTATTTAAATACTATATACACACAAGTGTCAGAAAAAAGTGTTAACATTTAAACCAGTTTTTAATATTAGGCTCATCAATTTTTCTTCCTGGAATGTTCTAATATATCAATGATATGACTGATCATTGCTGATTTACAAAATGCAATCAGTGTTTGTATAAAATTATTGGACAAATATATATAGTTGTCTTCTTACTAAATTCTAAAGATATATTTAATTTGTTGAGTGTAAAAGAACATCATTTGAATGGCTGGATCTTGCAAACTGTTCCAAAATTAAACTTGATAACTGTAAGTTAATGTGTAAACTGAAAACTGAAGCACTGACTGATGTGCTGACTTCTGAACCGGATTCAGGATTCAATTCTCTGGAGTAAGCAACAAAATATTAATTGCTGTTCTGGGACCCACTCAGCCTTCATTGTAACAAGTACAGTACACCTATCCCTCTTTTTACACAGTCCATTTTATGCAATTTTGAAATAACACAGTCAACAAAAGGAAAACTAATCCTCTTTTTATGTGATTGATTCTTTAACATGGGATGAAAACAGTTTATTTGAAAATTGCTAAATTTAACTTTTCATTAAAATTGTGTTATTGTTAAAAAAGTTAATTTTTTTTAACTCTTGATTTCAACAAAAAGGTAACTTTTGATAACGTTACAGTACATATAATATTGTACTGTACATTAGAGAATGCTGTATGCTTCTTAAGCTACCTTGTTTACTATATTAATGTACAAATAATGTTAATGATAAATGATGTTAGTGTGAGGGGCTAGCCGGGGATACGAAGTAAGTAAGACTCTAGTATCACTTAATCGGCGACTATTCTCTAGAATAGCCCTCTGTTTGTCTAGAAGAATAGCTTTTCTATCCCAATAAATCGAGTGTGGAGGGGCTTATAGTTTGAATGTTAAAAGAAGGATCTATGGGATGAATCCTAGATCTAGTCAGGATTCCTTGACACCAATTAATCAGATTTATTGTACGCGGATTAACATGCGTATTGATTCATGAAGGAGATGGTAAAATATGTTTGATTCAGATGACATAAGAGACATTTCTTTAACAATAACAACAAAATTTTAATGAACAAGAACTAGTTTATACAAAATTGAACCTTCGAATAAGACTATTAATTTTGAGAGAGAGAACTCACAATTTCGGTTAAAAACATACTACCTTAAATCATGTGTCTTTCTGTCTTCTTTTTGAGATCTGTATCTGGATGAATGTTCTTTCTTATGTCTGTAGTGGCACATAAATAAACCTTTTTCTTCACTGTATTTACCGACTTAATAATTCATTTAGGACTTCGGGAATTGATTATGGGCATTGGCCTTTGGGAGCTGATGTGGAATATGTCCTCCTTCTCTCGAATTTCGTGGCGTACTCCCCAAATGATACAAAATTCTTTCTGTTTCTGACGAATTTTCACCAATCAGCATTTTGTATTTTTCCACGTGAACAGGGAAAAGGGGATTTACCGAGGGGTTGACAATTTCCAGGGTGACTAAAATTTTAGGAGATAAGGGAAAACCAAAAAGGATGTTCAACTTCTGTTGAAGGAAGTGACTTTTACTAGTTTCCTTTGTTTTAGAAAATATAATTTTTCCACCAAAATCATAGAATATTTTCGTCTAAAATTTTTCTATTTCAATTAAATTTTTAATTAACCACAGGGGTGGTTTGCATCTCACATTAGAATAAATAAGCTCATGCTTCTTTTGTAAATTGCTTATTTTTTTCATTCCATTGAAGTTGTGGATCCTATCAAGCATTTTTCT
This sequence comes from Centruroides sculpturatus, assembly GCF_000671375.1. Classification (NCBI taxonomy): domain Eukaryota; kingdom Metazoa; phylum Arthropoda; class Arachnida; order Scorpiones; family Buthidae; genus Centruroides; species Centruroides sculpturatus. The sequence continues at coordinate 401 of NW_019387668.1, read as the reverse complement.
AAAGGATGTATATACTATTCTTTTTTTATGAAATTTTTTTACACAGCATTCTTTGATAGGTGTACTTTCTCAGCAATAAAAATAACTGGAAGGTGATGCAACAGACTGAACACCGACAGTTGGGAAGAATTTCAGTTTCAATACTCAATGCTGATACTGGCTGGTATTGATACTTTAACACCGATACTGATATTGGCATTAATACTTAATAACTACTCATGATTACTCATGATTGCTGTTCTGGTTACTCATTTTATTCTGATTACTCATTTTATTACATGATTAATAACTGATCACATGATTAACTGATTACATGATTACTCATGATAACTGATTACATGATTAATAACTGATTACTCATGATTAATAACTGATCACATGATTAACTGATTACATGATTA
>NW_019387667.1:0-9613 GCF_000671375.1 Centruroides sculpturatus | reverse complement strand
ATTATAAAAAATTTAAAATCTATCAGTAACTTTCCACTTGTGATATTGTGCATATTATTATCTCTCAGTTAATAAAATACGAAATGAAATAAGACTTACGATGCATAGGCAGGATAGAGAAATCCAATACAGTTGCATATTAGTTGGGCACCGTGACCAATCACAAGATATAGGGCAATTAATGAGACAGCACCTAAAATAAGAAAAATTTACATCAATTTCATTATTCTATGTTTTTATTAACCGTTATCTTGAATATATTTACAGTTTAAAAATAATTAAAATACCAATATTTACTCAATCACAAACCAGAAGGAATGTCACTCATACTTTACTACATATTTTTCTTTATTCTAAATCAATATGGCATTAAAATTATTATAAAATGTCTTTTCATTCCAATTAACTGAACTTTTCTAATTTTTTTCTTAAAATCTACTTTGAAAGACCAATGTTGTGTTTTAAAAGAAACGCTTTTAAAACACAACATTGGTCTTTCAAAGTACTACGTTTTAGAGATGAAAACTTCGACCGCAACCTTGCTAATAAAGTAAGGAAATTGAGGCAAAAGAATTAATTATGGAGCCCAGTATACTGAACCACAAGCATGACTAACCATGAATACTGTATGTTTATATACTACAAAAAAAAAATCAAGACAGTTTATTATGTTGAAAATACATAATATTTAATCACTATGAATTAAACAACAAACACAGTTTACATATTTTATTAAAAACTGATGATTATTATCAATTGAATGAACACTTAAGGCAAACAGAAACTAACATATACAAATATGATTCAACTATAGTCCATGCAGGGAAAGAGTAGCATGAGCCAGAATGCTCATGAAAGTCATGAAAGAGATGAAAGGAAACATGTGGATAATGTTAGAATTAAGATTAAGTAGTAAAATTTATAAAAATATAAAATGAAAATTCAAAATACAGTATTAACAAAAATTTAAAGTTGCTCAATACCTTGCAAAAACAAATATATAAGTTGTAACTGGCTTTAAATATCTAGCTCGGTGCCACGGCCGTACATTTGTTTAAACAGCTAAACACAGCCACAAATACGGAAGCATTATGGGTTTCTTAGTTTGAATTGAAGAAGCCATTCAAACTAGGCCGATGAAGCTGCAACTTTATGCAGCTGGGTAACGAGAACTGTGGTTTCTGAATCTAAACCTTGCAAGGAAAGCCACCAGATTAAAAGGCTTGACAGACATAGTAAGGAATTACCCAAAAAGGTAATTGAGAAGGCCTGCTTTTGCCTGACAGTTGCTTGATATCAGGCATGGATTTGGAATACTAAATCCATGCCTGATATCATAAAACTACTGGCATATTTCAAGGCTTCATCAATCTGCTCTCTGAATAGTTTTATCAGTGAACTGTGGATGAAGGATGTTTGTTAGGAGATAGTCAGCATAAATGGTCGTATCAACTCTCTCTTGGACCTTTCCCAGCAAATGGGTGGGCGAATCCCAACTCCTCAGTTCTCCCAGAACTACAAAAATAAGCGTGTCTATTTTAAGATGTTCTTCTTCCCCATCCCATTTTAATTCACTGTATCGTACAAAATAGACTTTCTGATAAACGTACAGTGAATGCCCTTTCACCTTATTTTTAACCAGTTTTAATTGTTTTTAAGGTTCTTTACATTTTGCTATCTTTTTAATTAATCAAAAAACTTTTTATACATTGTAACAAAATTATATTTATTTTTACAGTTTTACTAGTACAAGCCCATGGTTTTATACAATTTAACAAAAATAATTTTATTTCTAGAAAGTTTGTATAAAAAGTTTTTTATTTATTTTACTACCTTTTTATACATTTTAACAAAATTATATTTATTTTTACAGGTATATCCTCTTATTTTTTTATTCCAATCCAGTCCTTTCAAATGCACATTTGAGGAATTAACAAATTTCACGGCAGAGTAGACCTTTCTTTACAGACTGTCCGCCTCTAAATNAACTACAAAAATAAGCGTGTCTATTTTAAGATGTTCTTCTTCCCCATCCCATTTTAATTCACTGTATCGTACAAAATAGACTTTCTGATAAACGTACAGTGAATGCCCTTTCACCTTATTTTTAACCAGTTTTAATTAATTTTAAGGTTTGTGTGTTTTACTACCTTTTTATACATTTTAACAAAATTATATTTATTTTTACAGGTATATCCTCTTATTATTTTTACAACATTTTATTACATTCTTTTATTTATTTATTTTTTAAAAATATATTTCAGTTTTACTTATTTTACACGAAGGTTTTAATAATTAGTCGTTTCAGTTCTCACTATTATAATTTTTATATAATTATATTTTTTGAAAAAACTTTTGTATGCATATGTTAAATATATTTTAATACATTTTGTAATTTCTTACATAATTTTTTGCCGATATGTTATGCATATCCTTTATAAATTATAGAAAATAAACTACTTTTTCTATCAAAAAGAGAGTTCCTGCATGATTTGTTCTCAACAGTAACCGTGTGCTAATTCCAAAGGAAATACAACTAATTGAGAGAACATTACGCAATCAAGTACTAAGAATGTCGTTTGATAGATTTTCATAGATGTAAGAACTTAAATTATTTCATTGATTTTATTGAAGTTTATAAATCTTTCAGTTCCCTGATTTCACATTTATTTATTACATTTCTGCTAAACAGACAACAAATGGAAGCAGCCGAGGCCAACATCGGCATATCGTTTTCACAGGCCATAGTCATTTACAAAACAAATTACTGAGCAATACTTTATAAAGGGGTAGACGAAACATTCATTGGTTCTGTATAACTACATCACAAACAGCAACATTGCCAGATCGTCAAAGAAAAACAGTCACATGACAATAAAAATGGCCTCTGATGTCATATTGAAAGTGATGGCATTGCCTAGCTTGCAGCAGGCTAAACATACAGTAGACTATAGATAAGTTAAAGTGGAACCATAATGGATAGAGAATCAAGTACTCTATCCATTATGGTACATGGTGGTCTGTCGCAAAAATTTATAAGACTCCACCATTTTTATCAAGACACTAACTGCAATACTGCAAAAAGATGTGAACAATACAATCTACATCATAAGACACCAAGCAATTGCTAAAAATCTTCATCATCTTGATAAGACCTCTGTCATTCTTCAGGTTTGTCTGTACACCACATTCAAGTTTCTAATCGTTGTTGACAATTCATATTATGCCTACGATGTCTGAGGTGATATCTAGAAAGAAATGCACTAAAATTACACACAGAGGTCATCTGAATGTAACTGAAATTCCTGTTCTAGTGTTAACTGCAACAATTCAAAGCTTAAGACATTTGGAAACTTGAATAATTAACTCCATGGTGAGTGAGATACTCTTAACAAAGTTCTTTGCTGTTCAAACCAAAAATACACAATTTGCTAAGTCTACAAAATTGATAATGGAGTGCAAAGCATGAATGAGACTTATGAACAAGAAGTTGACTTGCATCAGACTATAAATCAGGAATTTTTGTACATAAAGCCCAAGAAACCATTACTTACACAGAAAATGTAGGCAAAATTGGCATAAGCTGAACATCACAATTTGACAATGGAATAATGACAGCATGTCGTATTTTCATACGAAAACCATTTGCAGTAAATCACTTGGAACTAGTTGTATGTTGAAAAGTGGATAAAGGCTATTAGTCAAAGCATCGCATGGTCCAAAAGGTGTGCTCCTTCACTAATAACTTGGTTTTCATCACCTTCAATGGCATTGAAAGGTTTTATTTTATGGTTGGAACAACAAATTTGAGCCAATATGACACTGTCATTAGACATTATGTCACTGATACAGCCAGAGATCCATTTGGGTTGGATCAATTTATTTTCCAACAAGATTTGGCACCTTGCCATACACCTACACAGGTAAGTGCACATTTTTGGTTTTAACATTGTTTAATATTTTTAAAGCATCAAACAAATACTCAAAAATTTGCTCTTCTGGATGCAAAGGTGTCTTCTTGGAACTGGAAATAAAAGTGCTGGATTGGACTGGAAATTCACCAGATTGCAACCAATTGAAAATATGTAGTATCTCACGGCTCTTGAATTTAAAAAAAAAAAAAATGGCCTTCAACAGAATGGAATCTGAAAGAAGTGATTGTGTATACCATAACATTAGTCACAATGTTATTCAAAGCCTGACTGACAGCATGATGGACTGTTTGTAAGGAATCAAAGTCCAATCGTTATTTTGTGTTTTGGGCATTATTTTTAATTATTATTTTTCTTTTTTGGGGAGGTTTTATTGTGTTTTAAGGACAGAAACACCCTAAACCCCAAAAACTCAATTCAAAATTAAATGAACATTCAATAATGTACGGGACTGATCCTGTAACTCTAAAACTTATGTAAATAGAATAGTGTGGCATCACGCTTTTTGTATCATCATAAACTGCCAGATGAAAGACAACATGCCAATTCAACAGTGAAATGTAGCTCCTGAAAGTGAACTTTGAGAGTACAAGTCTCAAAGTGGCGATCTACGTTTGAACAGAGAATCATCTGGCAGTCCTTTATGGATGACTATTAAGTGCTTAACTTATAAGAGAGGTTGTATAGTAGATTTTTTAAAATTAGATTTAGTCGATCTTGGTGGAGATTAGATTAAGTTAGTTGTAAGTCCCAAGTTGGAAACCCTCCTTTTTTTAATTGATTGTTTTTCTTATACATAATTGATTTTACTTGGTGTTTGAATAATTGAAATATATATACATGTGTTATGTTACTACTAACTTCTTGTTTATAATTATTCTTGTTGTTATTTTATATATTACAGTTTGACTTAATAAATATTATTGTTGATTTGTGCTTAAATAAGTGTCATTTAAAATTTTTTTTTGTATCTTTTTTCTTTTCTCTTTCTGTTAAGTCACAGGAATTACACTTACGTGACCCAAGTCCAGGCCTAATATCTGATAGAATGCTAATTTTGTGTAACACTGCTTTTTTGGACTTAATTTTTCATGAATATTTTGTGTAAATCCCTTTCAGTTATTAACTCTTCTTCAGTCATATCCTCAAAATAGTCTTCTACATCTTCAAGCACAGTATTGTACACAGGTGATCAAAAAGTTGTCCTGCCAACTTAAAACTAAGTTTTAAAAAAAACACCCATTGTTAACAAAAACATTATTATTAATAGAATAAAATGTTTTCATTGCAAAACAAAATGCCCTATTGGACATGATTAACACAGGTGTTCAAAATGTCTCTGTTTTCATGAATACAAGCACAAACTTTCTCAGATTTAAGGTAAGACAATATGGATGTAACTGTAGTTTCTCTCATAGCTTTCTGCATCCTACCATAAGATAATCCATCTGAATGGAAAGTTTCCATAAACTTTTGATTGGAAAAAGCATCATTTTGTCCACACATCTATTTTATCATCATTTAACATTGTCATTCACTGCACTTTTTGTCAAAGAAAGACAATTCCTACTTCCCAAAAATGTTTTACGAGATATGAGAGTTCTCTTATTAGGTGGTGAAACACTTGAACATTTCTCATAAAATGCTCCCAATACCTTTGCATATTACCGATGAGCAATATGTTACTTATGTAAGCCTGTTTGGCTTTGGGAAAATGGTATACAGTACTCTTACAAGAAACAAAATGATAATGGCATCAATTGGAACAAACCTAGACAACTCACTTATAACAAGTATTTTTATTGACTTATGAAAAGCATTTGACTCAAACTCTCTATAAATTGCAGAATAAATTATAACTTCCAGAATAAGACAAACTATTTTAGAATAATTAAATGAATACCTAAACAAGGTGTTCATTTAATTATTCCAATGGATGGAAGAAAGGGGTATTCATCTTTTTTAAAGGTGTATTTGTGTTCAGAAATAAGACTTGATAAGAAGCAAGGAAGTTATAACATAAAATAGTGGACATGATATCACAAGGCTGAAGCCAGAGAGAGAGAGAGAAAACTTTCTGGAAGCTGCCATTTTGGTGTTATCCTTTTCAAATTCACTTCAGAATACATACACAAATTTTCAATTTAGCATTACATATTATGACGAACTGTCATCTGGTGCATTTGGAAGTGCAATAATAAGCCTCAAAAAGACAGAGAGAATGGAATAATAAGTTAGGTAATCAGTAAGTTTTTTTCTTGGCAATTATGTATACATAAAATATACATAACAAGGGAATTATTGGAATCATGTCAAACTCAACCCTCTTAGTTTTTTGCAAATCTTCACATTTTCAGACCTCCTGAACCCAAAAACAACAAAACGAGAAAAATTTAATGGATATGTGATAGCATGTGCATGTTGGTGTCTATTTTGTTTAATATCTCAGGATTGGGTAAAGATGAAGAAACAAAATTTGGCATAGTGGCTTTGTGTGAATGGGGCATTGATGCTGTTATATTTTGATTGTTAAACTTTAGGAGATGGGGGAGATGGAGGGGTATCACATCATATCTTGTGAGTTGGACTTTATGTACATTATACTTGTTATTAGCATTTACATTTTTTTAAAAATAAAACTGACCAATACCATCAAAATTAAGCTTTTTGCTATTTTACAATAATTAATAATATAAACGTTTTTTTGTTTTTTTTTCAAATTTCATCAGCTGGAAAAGTTATGCAACTTGTTACTAGATCTTTTTTTCCATGCATTTTGTGCAAAATAAAGGAATAAAACTGTTTATATGTGTCATTTCTTTAAGTTTTCATGAAGAGAGTGATAGGAGGTGAGGCTTCCCAGACTCTGCCCACTGCCGTTTCTAGCCTCATGTCTTACTGCAGGAAGAATTGGAAATTAAGTATACCTATTCTAATTTATAATTATATATGAATAAATAATTGCAATTTACCAGCATTTCCCCCCTCTTTTATCTTGTATGCAGCCTGCGTCAGTTCAAAAGTTTTGAAATGCAGTCCTTACGCAGAAAAGGTTGTCCATCCCTGCCTTACACTATGACCTTCTTCATAAGAAGAAAACTAATTCAATTAACTCCAAAGTATATACAAGGTCAAGACAACTGAATAAAAAAAATTTGACAACAAAAAAGAAAGATTGTCCAACACTGTACCATCCACATTTTATGTTTACAAATACAACAATACTATATCAACATTTTGGGCTTAGAAGTACAGTACCTCTCTAACGTTGATCCTTCTAATTTCTCCTCCCCCACCCCACATTTCGATTTTTTTTAGCTTTAAGTAGTTTTATGATCACGAGTCAAATATCGAGCATGGAAAGTTGCAATCAAGTTTTAAATCAAGAACCTATAAGTCAAAGGATAATTAAGAAAACTCTGGTCACACTCGTCTTTCCAAAAGAGACGGCAAGTTTGAACCAGAAGATGACAGTCACGATCTTAATTCCTACAATATGAAAGCAGACACAAATGACAATGAAATAATTAAACTGGAAATAAACTGAATCAGGTTGACAGAAATTATTTCAAAATGTAGTCATAACCCATAAAGACACTCAATAAATGGTTTTGATAGTTTGGAAAATGTACGAGTATAGTATTTCTTTCAATTTTTACTCACTAATCTTGTTTCAAGGTAATAAACCCTGCAGATATGCGTGTTTTAAAAATAACCCCCTCAGGGCTTAATTGAGGAAATACAATATTTATGAAATTTTTTATGTATTACCTAGACAATCATTAATATTTATTACAATATCTCACATGTAATATATCCCATAAAAATTCAAGAGAGAAACAATGACAAATAACTTTCTCTGTAAAACTGATAAGTAATAACTATAACAGCTGGTTAAATATAATAATAAAACCCACTATTACTTATTAACAAGAATAATCTACATCCTCTCTATAAATCCTGTTATATATCTGAATATTGTATCAACGGAAACGTATATATAAAATACTTTGAATTTTTCATCGATGATAAATTATACTGAACTAAACCCACATTAAGAATCCGTCAGCAAAAGAATTTACAACAAAAACATTATTAAAAAGCTATATAAATCAATCACCAAGGCAAAAATACTATACAGTATAATTATTTAGAGAAATGGATTAAAACATCCAGATTCAGAAATCATAAGTGATGCAAATAACTTTCTCAGACTATACCAATATTGATATATATTGCACCTATATAAACTAAAGATATACCTCAAATACCATGCTGTACGTATCCAAGTTAATATACGTTTTATAGCTAAACGCCATCTTTGACCTCAATGTTTTATAATCTCCATTACTCACGTTTATTCATCAATTAGTCATCACAAACACCATTAGTCATCACTATAAATCTCTTAGAACAGAAAAATAAATTTCAATTTTCAAAATGTTATCTGGTTACTGGACAGAAAATATATTTTGTTGCTATAAAAATATGGAATCACGTGCAATAGATCATCAAAAATTTGAAAACAAAGTGCTACAATATATTTTATTCCTCAGTTATTAATTAGACGTGTAATATACAAGACTCACAAATTAAATGAAGTTGTTAGCTTTATTTATTTCAATAAACACTTGAACAGAAAATTATTTTGAAGAGGAAAAAACCAAATCGATCTTATTTAAATTCATATAACAAAAAAGCAACTGAATGATCAGATTGAGGCAAACAGACTGAAGATTCACGCTTGGCATCTTGGACAACTCCGTAGTACTCCTGCAATAGACAGATGATATAGAATGGTGCAATTTCATTAGTCAGATGAATGGAAATCAATTTTTTTTTTTTCAAGAGAAAGTATTAATTAGCTTCAACTGCATGAGAAGATAATTCAACGCATCCAAATTTTTTCTAATGTTAACTATAATGTACCATTTTACAGCCAAATATGAAATGATAATCAGCCAACCAAATTGTGCAAAAAAATGGAATAAATATTTAAACTTAGCACCCCTAAAAACATATCTTGTGTTTGCCGGTAACTTTGTCGAAGTAATTTTCCTATTTAAATGCCACCATTTCGCCGGTCGGATAAAAAGGGTCTTGTGGATGAGGGGTTAAAGTTAATGCGACCAAATGTAGTCGTCGACCTTCTGGATGAAATGACGGTCCTTGGAAAGTTTCGTTGCATTTGCTCAAACAGCGCTGAAATGTATAAAGAACTAATTAACTAACAAATTTTTGTTTTACACATTAGATATTCAAGATCTCGAATCTCCGATACTTTCTAGTATTTGAAGATTCGTGGATGATATTTGCCATCTGTAATTTTTATTTAAGAAAGGCATGTATTACTAATGCTCTCTTCTGATTACACCTATAATATATTTTAACGTCTTTACAATTTTAATAATTGGCTCCTTAAACATGACAAATTTTTTCAATATTAATAGCCTTAAAAAACAAAAATTCTTAGAATTCTAATACTTTCAAACATTAACTGTTCATCGGGTGCATTGAATTCCTGATGAAGAACAGTTAACATGCGAAAATACTAGCTTTTATCATCTATAAATAACTTGACAAATTTTAAATATTTTAATTACATAGAAACATTTACTGAAAAAGAAAAAATTAAATATTTCAGTAAGATGATGTCTGTCACAGGCAAAATTTTTGTGGCT
>NW_019387666.1:0-9635 GCF_000671375.1 Centruroides sculpturatus | reverse complement strand
TACTTACACATAAATGACGTCATTTTATACGGCCGGATAAGTGCTTTGTACGCTCCGTGTTACCAAATTATAGGATTATTTATGTACCGTACTTAATGTACATTGTTTTTTTTTTTGAAATTGTTGTTCCGTTTGAAGATCTCGAATTATTAAAATTCCAAAGTATATAATGTATATATTATATATATATATGTGTATATATACACCAAGCAGAAAAATTAAGCTTTATTTAGAAAACAAAAGGAAGCACAAGTCGTAAGGCTAGAGACATTCGATACAAATAAATATATTTAACTTAAATTCGTTTTATTTAGTATTTTTTATAGGCGACCTAGGTGGATCCGAGTTGTTTACCGGTTGCTATAGTAACAACCACTAGCTTTATTTTAGTCCTAGCGAAATAGGCATAAAATCGAACGTTTTTTGAATATAAAGTGAGTATTTACGCCATTTATCCGCAAANGCAGTTTTCCGGAGATTCGGAGTTTTCCAGAAGATCCCAGTGCCAGTCTCTGTCGTCGTCCACTTTATCCAACGAAAGCCTGTGCAACGGATTCTACGAACCCAGGCTATCTTCTCTAACCGACGACACTAGTCAAAATGGCCCCCCGTCCATAGAGAAGGTGGGCTCGAGTTACCCTCAACACGTCTCCAGCATTGTACAGTTCCAGCCCACGATTCATTCCGTCGAGTTGAAAAACAGGCTACCCCATCTTCATTCCGGATCGTCGCAGAGATCTCACGTCAGGCGCCAGATCAGGGTCCACCGAGAGGCTCAAGTGCCGGGTTTGAAACCGAACAAGTTATTAAACCCACCGGAAGACGAGTGTAAGAACACTACTTACACATAAATGACGTCATTTTATACGGCCGGATAAGTGCTTTGTACGCTCCGTGTTACCAAATTATAGGATTATTTATGTACCGTACTTACTGTACATTGTTTTTTTTTTGAAATTGTTGTTCCGTTTGAAGATCTCGAATTATTAAAATTCCAAAGTATATAATGTATATATTATATATATATATGTGTATATATACACCAAGCAGAAAAATTAAGCTTTATTTAGAAAACAAAAGGAAGCACAAGTCGTAAGGCTAGAGACATTCGATACAAATAAATATATTTAACTTAAATTCGTTTTATTTAGTATTTTTTATAGGCGACCCCTCGCCGGTCGCGACCTCACGTCACACAACCGATTCTTAAGAATGGATAAAAAACACCAAATCATAAATCGATAATTATATATACGACACTGTACACACGTAAAAAGCCCTAAATTTCTCCCTTAAAAAAAAAACGATAAAAGAAATAAACCGGGGAGGGGGGAAGGAAACGAAACGCGTAGGAAAAAAGTGCCGTCTTCCCTCGCTTGCCTTCCCCCCCTCCGACGTACAGTACATACACACACACTTAATGATAAACACTACACGTAACACTGATTGGAATTATCGTGTGTTTTTCGTTAACACACAACACGCATACTCCCGGGACCGGTCACGCGGGCAAATTTTTAAGGAAACTTTTTTTCGTTATTATTATTATTTTTTTCTTTGCTCGGAACTTAGGCTCGGCCGGAAACGGAAACAGGCTGTACATGTTACGAGTGCTCTTTGCATTGACTCCTGCATTTTTACTAAATTAAACTGTACAAAATAATAAGACGAACAAACAAAATTTAAATAAACACCTGAGATCTGATCCACAGATAAAAGTATTATTATTATTATTATTTTTTTTTTTCTAGTGTTTCGTCAATAGTCATATTTTGTTACATTCCAGAAGGGGGGGGAGAGTTTTATATCGGGATACGTTTATCTGTAGATCATTTCAAACGCTTCACTTTACAGGATAGATTATTATTATTATTTTCCCTTTGTTTCTCGGAATATTAAAAACATCACTATTGAGAAAATACACTCTCGCTACTATTAAGAAACAATACATGTTTAGACACCCTTTCTTACCACCTCGCTCCTATTTACACGGGGGGGGGAGAAAAAACTAGTGCAAATGGTATATTATTCGGATTATTTTTTTAAATACAATAAATTGGCACGACGCTGTCGGTTGCGGGAAAAGCGCACGGGTTGGGTGGGGGGGTCGCGGATCGGAAGAGGAAACCGATAATACTCCTCGTGCAACAACAACAACAACGCCACCACATTTGAAACGATTTTCGAACGATATCTGCTATTGGCCAGCATTAACAGAAAATAAATGTTACGAAGCCCCCACACATCTCATGCACGTGTGACCTGCACGGTTGCATGCATGATGATGATAATAATAACGTGATAAATACCCCCTAAGTACCTTTTGGAAAGTTTTACGTTCCCCATTTTTCTTATTTATTTATTTTTTAAATTTCGTGTTTTAATTGCGTCTGAACCCCTCGCCGTTTTTCTACCGTGTGAAACGCCTCCCCGCAACCGACTGCTGCCTAAGTTGCGATACGATACATTAAAATCCCAAATAGATATTTGAAATGCAACGAACAAATGTCTATCGGAGTGGTGTGATGTGAATAATGAAAGCTGCAAAGAATTACGCTTAAATTTATGTATTATTATAACATCATTTATATATATATGTATATATGTATATATACTTGTTTTTTCCCGTTACGTTTGCCTTCTATTTATCACGTGTTTGGACTAGTAGCCTGATAATGTTTGATCACTGATGTTTCTATGTAACTTTGCAGCAACTGGAAGATAAAGTTTTTTCTTTGTTTTAAGTCTAAGACAACGAAACAAAAGAAACGCCCATTTGCGTAAAGACGCCGCCGTGTGTTTTTTAATGTACAGATTAATCGACTCCTAAGCAAAATAGTTTTGGAATGCCACTATACCACACGAAACTTTTTTTGTTTTTTTTTTTTGAAAGGACACTTAGGATACGAGATGAATTAAAATCCGAAGATAGTAAAAAGGAAAGACCACGCTACAAAGTATTGTTTTCTGTTACGTCCTGAACGAGAAGAAGAGTTACGTCACAAGTACTAGAAGAATTTAAAAAGCGAAACGAAGTCGACGCGCTCCAGACGGGCCAACTATTGTTAATGTATGATTATACCTAAGCATGGAGGCTAAAAAGCGAAAAAAAATAATGGTACAAAAAGTCATGAATGTACAAAGTATGGTGAGTGAAAAGTTGTCGTAAGTGATGATTTTTACAGCGTGTGATACCCAGCTACCGCCTTCCTTGTCGGTTGTTTTCTTTTTTTTTTTTGTTTGTTTGTTTTTCTTGCGGAAATTTAAAAAAATAAGAGAAATAGTAGTGATTTAAAAAAATAAATTCAGTCTTTTAAAAATTAAATGACTAGGTCGTAGCTCGTGTACCGTTACCCGTCCCCCGTTACGGAAAAGGCGGCGTAACGCGCCGAGCGAGAAAACAGTACGGCTTAGCTTCGTATTAAGTATCAGGAATCGCACGCAGAGTACAGTCGGATGATGACGATGATGAGAGGGCGGCGTGCGCCCGCGTAACATATCATCAACTTACGGTCGTCTTCCATAGAAAAAACAAAGTAACGTCGATACGTCGAGAGATGAAGGCTGGTAGTCGAGTCGTCTTTTTTCACTATCGGCGACGGTAGAGAGAACACAGTCGTAACAGACCGTCCTTTTTTTACCGGAATTAATCCTATTGTCTTTAACGTAACCGTTTCTGCAAATCCAATGATATTCCATGGTAGAAACCTGTCGTCGGTTGATCGTCTTCCATGTCTAGTCCCAACCGTTCTCCTTTATCATGTGGGCCAACTCGATGATGAATTTGCCTTCTTTATATTTCTGACTGGATTCAAAGGCATGTTCCTACAATCGTGTACAAAAGAGAAATTATTATTAGTAACATGTTGCTTCAAACAAAATTTATATGATAACTTTCTATTATAGACATATTAGAAATTTGGAAGTGAGTAGGACCACTTAAGTGCTGATGGAATGGATAAAGATCATTGTGGTCGATTGGCACTCGCTGCCCAAGTTTGCCTGGTAGTTAACCAGCCCGTCTATTTATATACAAATCTGCATACTTGCAACATTGTGCACACAGTGTAACTGTCAAATTTGTGGAAAAAATCTCAAGCAGAAAAAATTAACCAGTGTAATTTCAAAGATAGTTTTTTCACTTTATGAGAAGTTTCGGAGAGACATGCAGACCCACCTACTTCTCCTTTGATGTAAGCTCTGGTGACTGCATCGAAAAAGCTATATGTTTGAGCTGGCATCCGCACCACTTCTCTAAGCGTTCCCACAAGTCATTTTTGGTCACGTTTTTGAGTGCTTTCCTCTTTCCTCGACCACGACTTCCTCCCTGTTGTTGCCAGAATCTGCGAGTGTCCGACTTCGCTTTAGGAAACCCACAAAAATCCTACAGTTTTTTCTTTCCTAAAGCGAAATACACAATTGTGTGATTGGAGGAATAACAAAGACGGAAAGCACCATTATATCATTCTTGTTTTAGGATATTTGATGACTGGGAACAGATACTAAGCAAGGATGCTAGTTGTATAACTGAAATTTCGTTTTGTATTTTTGGTTGTTTTGCTATTGCGGTCTCTTATAATATTCCTTATTTATTTTTTCTCTTCTAGATCTAACAATTATACTGTTAATCGAAACACTTGTAAGATTAAATATTTTTGTGGGCTCAAAACTTGTACTTCTGTTTTGACCAAAAGTAACCTCTCGGTTAAAGAAACTGAATGAATTAGCTTTTTGTCCTTACAAATTAATCAAGAAGTGTTCTGTTAATTTACTATATTCTAAGAATCTAAAGCCAAGAAAAATCGTGAAGACAATTTGGCTGCAATTTGAAAAAAATCATAGACCTATAAATTCCCACTGTCATTCTTTTATCTTGAGAATGGAATTAGATAGATGAAAGATAAGACCAGATAGGAAATCCTCAGGAAACCCTGATTAATTATAAATGAACCTCTGATACAAATTGGAAGTTGTTATTTCAATTTGAAATTTTTCCCCCCAAAAGCAGTTAATAGATGACTGGCATGACTTCGTTGCTAATGAAAAAGCATGATATACAGGGGCAAGACAATACGGTACTAATTTGAGGTGGAGAGAATATATTTTTTAAATGAAATATATTAAAAATTGCAGCCTGGCATTGTGATGTCACAATAAATAATTGCTGGCTTTAATTAACATACAATTTATTTAACTTATTGCTTTTTTAAGACTTAAATTGTTCGTCAATTCAATTATAATCATTATTGAATCTTAAATCGTGTGGAAAATTAATTCTATCATAAAAAATGTACATATACGCAACGTTGATTTATGCAGGAAATCTAATTAATGCAAGTTGAATAAATGGTTAAAATTTTACAAAGAATGTAACACACAAATGTCATGTATTGGAATTGAGATTTAGAAAAGAAGTTAAGAATTTGTTTAAATATTTAATTAAATTTAAAGAGCCAAGTAAGTTAATAACAATAATAATTGCACCTGTATAATTTAACATGAAATATTACAAATAGATAACGTTATGAACAATATTCGACTGCTTTGTGTTACTGAAAATTATTCATTTGTACAAAAGACATTTTCAGCTCTGTAGGGCCACATCAATTTGACATTTTGAACTGTCAAACTGATGGCAGAGTTTTGGTAACCCAAAGAAGTGATTGATTATTATTCATTTTCAATATATTACCAAGTTCCACTAACTTCAAAAGATAATGTTCTACAGTATTTCACTAATACATGAAAACTTCCTGTTTATACATCATAAGCAGTGTAAAAAATGAATGTCGAGTAATCACTTAACAATTTGAAAACAACTAAAGTGTTTAAAATCTTTTGATAGTAATCTGTCGATGCATTTGAACTGTATGAATCCACAGTTGATTTAAAAGACAATTACATAATGATTATAACATTCGATAAAGATTAATTGCACTGTTTTTTCGGACAGTATCCTCGTGTGGTTTATATCTACACTTTGTTAATTTAAATTACTTCTTAGTCCACACAATAGTGCATATTATAGCATATTTATTACTGCATAATATAGAGAATAATTGTGTTCTATAGTGCATATAATGCACATATTGACGATTTTATTTTTGATGATAATTCCAAGAGGATAAATGAGAGTTGAATATCATCTGGGAATATGAACTAACTGTGCTAAATTTATTGATAACATTTGTAATTAAAGAAACTAAGCATATACATGTAATCATTCATTAATAATATATAAGAAATTATTTAAATTCAATTTCATGGCAGTAATTATTCCGGCCAAATCTATGATGGGTATTAAAAAAAATTTATGGAATTTACTAAATGAAAATGATACAATTAATGGATTTTTCTACGAAAAATTTGAATGCTGTTCCCATAAAAATCCACATTCCATCAATAAAAAGATGTTCCCATAGAGTCAGTAATGTACAGATATAGATTATTATTAAATTCTTATTAAAAATATGCACAAATTGATTTATCTACTGGTATGTTGTTGGAATAGAGCAAGAGGCATACATACTTTAGAAACCAAACTGTTCCTGGATGGACACAATTGGAGGAAGCAGAGATTCTGACATGTAAGTAAATTGGTGTTGTAGTAAAAGACCATACATGATGCATTACCTAAACACTAACATGCACATCAGAACTGTTTGATAGTATAAGAATGGAGGAGACCAAATGCTCGACTTACCTTTGAAAATAAATAACTGTCAATGTCAAATAAGTGTAAGAAAAGAAATTTAATATAAAAAAATGCACTTATATACAACATATATACATAAGTGCATTTTTTATATTAAATTCTATAAATTCATATTTTTATATACATACAACGTGTAACTTATAAGAATCTATGCCTTGCACCATGGTGGCATGACATCCGCACAGGTACAGACATGGAATTTGGATAGAGATTTTTTCCTAATGACTTACACTTTTGAATTTTGTGAATGAATCTTACAAATATGCAGATTTTATAGGTGTGACAGTAAGAAATGTGTGGAAAAATTGTAATGAGTTATGCTATATTGTAATTTTGACCTACCAATAATATCAGTTCTTCTTACTGGAACTATTATATAATCAAGCTGTCTATCATCTTGATCTCTGAAGTTTATCTCAGAAAAGTTAGCGCTTAGAGTTAATAATTTATTTTACTGGAAGAGAAACTTCTCACTTTCAAAATGTTTGAATTTTAATAATATTCTTATTCAGATTTTTCTTGTAGGAATCAATTTAAAAAAAAAAAAAAGCAACAAGTTGCATAACATTCCCAGCAAAAACTTTACAATTGTGTTTGGTGCCAGCTTGTTATGAGATTTTATTTCAAACTATTTATATTGTTAACTAGCATGTAAGCTTGACGTTGCCTGTGCAAAAAATAAAAACAAACATTAAGATTAGCTAATTTTGTACTTCTAACCCTTCTACTGTATTATATTATACAATTTAGTTTATCAAAAGTTATCTTACACATCCGATCTTAATCATTTTCATTGGGTGCAAGAATGAGGTTCCGTTCCCTTTCTTCAGAGGCTAATTAGAAAATTTTTAGATGGGTCTAAAAATATGTGTGACTTTCCGCAAAAAGGCAAAAAACAGCATCTAATTAGTATAGTAGAAGCTGAGCTTCTCAGGATAATACTTAAAGAAATGTACATAAAATAACAAAATATTCTTTAGTTTTTATATCTTAAAACAATGCACTTAGTCAAATAACTCCCTGCAAGTGGCTAATGGATAGAATCATTGGAAGAGTTACATGATGTTTTGGAATGTAGCATGCACCAGCTAAACTGCATGAGTGTTGGTGCTCTATAAAGCACATGCGCGAATGCCTGTAATCTGGTGGCTTTACATGATTCAGATATTTTCGCCAATGGAAGACCGTATTCGACAATACAGCGCTTCCATTGGGAATATGCATATACGAATATACAATAGCGATCCTATCATTGTTTTTCACATGTATAGAAATTTGTAATAAGATACATATAAAATATTAATTTTAATTAATTCAAAATACATTAAAATATGAAAATAATTGCACAATATGTATTTATATTTCAGAAAATACAAAGGAAGTGGCACTTCCACAGCTTCCATGGATGGTATGCCACTGCTAAAATTTAATAGCACCATCCCCTAATACACAAACCTCTCTGCAAAATTTCAAAATTTTCCACAAAAGACATAGGAGTTATTAAACTTCAATGTAAGTAAGTGACATAATTATGCCCCCAACACACACTAATACCATATATACAGAAAAAAAAATCTCCAACTTTTTTCTTTGCATTTTTTGACATTTAAAGATTCCAAGTCCAAAAATGTAAAAATCTTTGAAAATTTTTATCAGTCACCATACTTTCCTTCTGTTATACATAATAGCTGGGAAAATAATTCTTATATTCAGAAAAAATTTCTAAAATGTAATGTTTTTTGTAACATAATTTAACTATGGTATTGAAAGCCTATTAGATTATTTACGTTGTTTAAATTCTAAAATATGCTGAAAAACTAAAAACTTCTGGCATTTATAAAAATTAAACCCAAATATGTTTTTCTGCTCGCTTGATGTTTTTAGCTTCAAACAATATCCTTCTACTGCAGGCAACAACCATATTGATGCCAAATAGAATAATTTGGATTTGAACTGTGTATTGTTTCTGCTTTACTTTAAGCCATACAAATTTAGTAATATCTCGGATATTCCTTTTTCAAAGAAGTTTTGTATATGTCCACTTGCATAATTAAAACTAGCTCAATACAGTGGGTGATCGGTTAATGAACAAATTGGGTAATGAATACTTTCACAAAAGATTTCTATGATCGGACAACAAACACATGTTCGAATAACAAACACTTCTCTGAACAAACACAAGAAGAAGCGACGTAAAATAACGAATACCGATTGGTCTTCCTTTGACTTCAGGCAACAATTTGAAACTTTTCGGAGTGCGACAGACATCAACATCAATGTTCAACCCAGTATATACTGATCGGATAGTATTCCCCCGAACTTTAAAACTCTCCCATGTAATTCCAGCCTTTTATATTTCTGACTGAAACAATTCTTTTATGTTTTTTTCTGAAAAAGCGGATTTATGCTGGTATCTGCTATTAAAGATCTTTTGAAGAAGTGGGAGGATGTCAGAACAACAGTCTTAAAATGGCATCAAAACCAGGTTGAGGTTAATAGGCTTAGGGATCTCTACAATTACAATGCGATTAATTACTTCTGAAAAATCATGAAGAAGACAGAAAAGCAATCGACACTGGACAGATTCTTTAACCCCCAAACGAAAAAAACATGACAAATAAAAATGCAAGACCATGTACATATGTATTTTTATTATTACATACGAATAAACATGGTAGAAATGTATATATTTTTTATTTTTTGGGAGTCTCCAGAACGAATTAATCAAATTCCCATAGAAACCTACGGTAAATTGATAATCAGTTAACGAACAAAGTCTTGGAACAGATTAAGTTTGTTAACTGCTCACCCACTGTACTTATTTGTTTTAGTAGAGCTATGCACCTTTCTAACAATAAAGAAGATCATTTATCAATAGATATTATTCTATCACTATCAGTGTATGCATCTATGAAAGCAG
>NW_019387665.1:3547-10151 GCF_000671375.1 Centruroides sculpturatus | reverse complement strand
CCTTTTATCAAAAACTGCTCAAGCCTTGTGTGACAGACACACAAAATTAAACCCTTTCACACTAATCTTTGATATTTTAGCATGCAAATTTTAATGGTTTATCCTTCTACTGGTTTTCTATCAACTGACTAAATTTCATCAACTTATATTCATCAGAATTTTTTCTTTAATATAAAAATGAAGAAGGCATTCACTAAATGTCCAGCTTGAGTTAAATTTTTTAATGTATGTGAACCTGATCTTAGATTACATGGAAGCCAGTTCTTACTGTGGAACATGGATAGAAGCTACCATTTTTTATGTGGACCACTTCAAGAAGGCTAAACAAATTATGAGGAAGCGGTAGCTGTCACTAATCCAAGAACATCTTGTAGAACTGTCAGCTGCCACTAGGTTATTACCTGTATCAATTATCAGTTTGGAAATTGCAAATCTTCCATTGAGTGAAGTGACTGAAATTATGGACATAATATGTAACACATTATTGAAAAACAAAAGTAGCCTATCTAAAAGGTTGTACAAAAAGTTGTAGAAGATTCTGGACAAAAGTACAGGATTTTTGGCACTATCAATTATATCCATCATTCTACAAGGCTATCTAATCTAACAACTGACTGTATGATTAAAGAATTAACATATTTTAAATATGCACCAAATACATCAAATTGTGAAGTTTCTCTAGATATAAATCTGTATTTTCTCATAAATGGCAAAGGTTCAATTTTGAAAATATATATAGTGTGCTACTGCAACTATTAACTATTCAGGAATTACATTTAGTATCAATAAATGATTTAATTGTCACTTTCTGTGTTCATTGGTATTCTTAAATTATAATTTAAAAATACACATTTCTGGCATTTAAAGCACAAACATATGCATATTTCAGTGATTATAAATGCATAAAGATCTAGCACTTACTAATGACATGAGACTGATAATTTAAAAAATTGATCTGATTAATTGCAAAATAAATTTTACAAACAACTAAATTATATTTTATAATAATTAAATATAGATTCTGTTAAGCTTTCATATTAAAATCTAATAGGGAAGCTTATGAGTCTTTATATAGTATTTATACAAATGTGTTATTTTGTTGGCTAGATATTAACTAAAATTTTCACTGAAAAATCATCATTATAATGATCATGTTAAATAAATTATATAGAAAAATTGCTTTGAAGATGGTTAAGGCTAACTGCAATCTGGAGTTCCTTAAGGATTGTGCTGACAAAAGGGTGTTTCCGATGTCTATACATAGAATTAGCATAACAAAGGAGTGCAATGCATTAAAGAGAAGGTTCCAAAATACATGTTTACGTAAGTCAATTAAGCTTCTAAAAAACAAGAAATATGGAATCTTAAAGAAGTTTATTGAATTAGAAGACATAATATACCAAATCCAGAATGATTAAAAGAAATCAATAGCAGTGTGGTAAAACTATTAAATATTTTATTTAAAACATTTTTCCTATAGTTCTTACTGCTGTATTTTATAGTAAATGGATATGATGCTTTTCTATATTTTTCTATTAAATGTAGAAAATAATTTTAACATAATCAGCTAGTTATATCTTTGATGACAATAATAAAATCACTTGACTATTTGAAAACTGATTAACTGAGTTTGATTAAATGAAAATACATGCTAAGCAGATGCATGTTTTCAGTTTACAACTTTGGATGCTTTAATGATTTTTATGTACTACTTTAAATTTAAAATAAAATTACGTTACAGTTAATTACTATAATTACAAATACTCTATCATTCCGAGATAAATTGTTTTCCTGGAAGCATCACTTACTTCTAGGATCCCTAACCAAATCCTATTTAAACTCTAAAAATTAAACCTAAATCAATAATTCCTTGATTTAGCATTTTTCTGTATCTATTACTCAAAAGTTTTAATCTTGAAGACTGTTAGTCCTAGAACAAGCATTTGTTTTATTGTGACATCATCAAAATGCCAGGATGCAATTTTTAATCATATTTTAAATTTATTTAATTTAAAATATATGTTCTCCATCTCAAATTAATAGCATTCTGTCCCTGTACATCATACTTTTCCTGTTAGCAATAGAGTTGTGCAGGTTATGTAACTAACTCCTTTCAGAAGAAAGTTTTTGAATTGAAATAACATGACTTCCAGTGCAAACCAGAAGTTCATACATAGTTAATCGGGGCCTAAAGCTTTCCATATCTGGTCTCGATTTTCATCTATCTAACTCCATTCTCAAGATTATAGGAGAACAGACAGACAGACGACAGTGGGAATTTACAGGTCTACAATTTTTTTCACATTGCAGCCCAATGATTGTTTTTAAGAAAAAGCAATACCACAAACAAATGTTAGTACATATTGTTAGTAGAGTAGAACCTCAATTATCCAGACTAATTGAGGATGAAGGAAGCCTGGATAAGGAAAAATCCAGATAATCGAAAAAAATAATAATTGACAGTGAAAGACATGCACATACAGTATGAATAATTTTTATTTGTCTAGATTTATATATACTGTAGCTTCAATGTTAAATTATTTTTTATTAAGAAATTCAATTATCGATTTTTGTTTAAAGCTAGCTGTTCTCTTTGAAGCTGTTAAATCACAAATATTTTTAAAACATATAAGTTGTCCTGAGTTACTCTTCTTAGCTCTCAAACCACTTCATGGTGACATCTAAACACCGAAAAGATTCAGAATGTGTAGGACCAATATATCTTACTTTGCAAATCTCTTCTTCATGTTCTCAATCTTGTTCATCTGAGGCAGATATTTCTTTAATTATTTCATCATTCAAAATTTCGAATCCAGGATCATTCACATCACAATTTAACCACTCAGTTACATCTTCTTCATCACATTCAGCACATATTAAAATTTGTGCTATTGCTTCCGCAATGTCTCGTACACCACTTTCTACTGTGTTACTAGAATTTTCTAATGGTCTTTTCAAAATTTTGTTCCATGATTTTCTCAAAGTTGATACATCTATAGAATTCCAACTCTCTGCTGCTATGTAGCAACAGTCTTTTATATTTATTTTCTTATGGAAGCTGATAACTGTTTCTTCATTATTTTTGTCTGCTAGCAATAATCGTCGAAGCATCTGTTTTCTATCAATATATAAGCGTTTTACTGTTTCTATCACATTGTATTACTGTCTGGTTGCATTACTGACATGACATTTGGTGAAAGAAATTTTACCGTAAACATTCATCGATTTGGTTTAAACATGCTATAGATGGGTGGGACGATGCATTCTCTAGTAATAATAATGTTTTTCTTCTTTTATCTGTGGAGTTTTGATATTTTTTTACTTCTGAAATGAATTGCTTTTCGTACCATCGTTTAAAAATTTTTCCATTCATCCAGGCTTTTTTCTGATGGTCATATTCATCCAGAAAACTTCTGATATTTTTAAAGCATCTAGGGTTCTTTGATTTCCCATTGACAAGCAGTGGGAGTCTGTGTCTGCCTGCTGTCTTGGCACACACCATAATGGTGACATGTTCTTTACTAGTTTTGTACCCTGGTGCAGTATTTTCACGCCTTGATGCTAAAGATTTGTTGGGTAGTTTCTTCCAATTTAAACCAGTCTCGTCAGCATTGTAAATAAATTCTTTGTCAAATCCTTCCTTCTCTACGAACACCTTCAATGTGTCAATGAAAGTGTTTGCTGAAGGTATGTCAGCAGAAAGCTTTTCCCTGTGAACTTCAAATTCCCTGATATCATGTCGTACTTTGAATTTTTCAAGCCAGACCAAACTTGCTTTGAAGGTGGGATTTCCATTTAATCTTGTATTAAAAAATATTGCTTTCTCACACAATAATGGACTAGATATTGGCTGTCCAGATGATCATCATTGTATGAACCACATAAACATACACTCTTCAACTTCATTTCCTGATTTTTTCATAACTTTATGCTCTGATGTTCCATCTTCTGACATTAAACAATTAGTAAACTTCATAATTTTTTCACTTTGTTTTTTTATATCCGAGATCGTTGACGTTCCAACACCATATTTATTAGATAATGAACATCCAGACTCATCGCATTTCAAAGCATTGATTATATCCAATTTAATGATAATACAGCACATTTACTTTTCAATGACATATCGGTAATATTAAAAATAAATACTGTATTTAAATCATGATCAAATTTTCAAAAAACAAACATTCGTATTGAATTTGGACTACTACTGACCAGCACTAACAGACTGCCTATTGTTTAAAGACCCTCTGGTGGCACAAGAACATGGATTTGATAAAATAAAAAGCAGTTGAAACTGTCAAATTTTTATTCATAAAAATGCAAACTATTTATCGTTTTATGATGAGTAAAATTTTTTGTCGCATTCATGGCTTTTAAGTAATGCATAAACCTTCAAGGCGTGAGGCCGTAAGCGGTGGCCCACGTCACCCATGGCCATAGAAATGATGTAATTTCAATATAAATTATTTATAAATATGTATGTCAAGTTATATTTTTATTACGACACAAAATGTGTTAAAAAGTTTACAACCACTGTGCCAGGTGAGACGTTGTTGGAACAAAAAATGTTATGCATTCCATCACATACATAGTGTTGCAATTTCGCCAAGTGCAAATCAGCAAATTCGTAAAATTTTTGTTTATTTTGAACAATCTGGATAATCAAGGTTCTACTGTAGTTGATGTCTTATGAAATATAGTATAAGAAATAGCAGTTTGGAGTGTATAGCTGATATGATATGAAGTTAGCTGTTCTTACTTTGCATGCATCTTACCTACCAGCCAATGAACTAGAAGGGAAGAGATTGTGATGACAATAAGGCCAACCCCAAACCAGTGCTAAGGGTTACCAAAGCACTTCATATGTTCATGTTCACGAAAACATTTTTGAATGCTCATGACATCACCAAAAGAGATCAATCATACATTGTGAATATTGAAAGTCTATTGTTCATTTTTATTATTCAGTTTTTCTAGCCAAATTGATCCATTTCAATTATTAATTAGCCTTAATATAGCCCAATAAAAATCTATCAGATTGTTTGATTTATTAATATATTGGATTATGCATATTATTAGGCCTATATGTTATGGACTAAGTGATTAATACAGGCATTATTCATATTACCCAGTCATTATGAATAATGACAAACAAAATCGAAAACTAATAAATTTCAGTTTTTTATCATAATTTATCAGACTGACCAGTCACTATGAATACTGCTATCAAAAAAGTTGGGAAAAGTGATGATAATAATAGACACAACCAACGATCACCTGAATAATCAGGCTAGAATTGGTTGTGTCTATATACTCATTGGGCATTAAGATGTTTATTATAAATAATAATAATACCTTGAAGAGTGATCATCTGACATACACTAGTCCAATCAACACTTCCATCTGAGTTGCACATGCATATTGCATTTAGTATCAAATTTTGAATTCATGTGACCAGTAATTAATCTTGTGCAACATTTTAATTTTACTTTTGTCTCTTAAAATAGTATTTTCTACTTTGAAAAAGTAACGATCATGAAGCAATCATTAAGTGATATGAATAGCCGCTTCAACAACTGATTAAATGAGTTAACAGCAGCAAAAAGTCAGAGTCAAAAATCAAAGCTATCAAAAGAATTTCAGTGTTTACATAGATATGATGTCGTATCTATCAGAGAAATAGAAAAATTAACTGTGCCTGTAAAAGAAGGTAATTTGATTAAATATTTATGTTCACACTGAAGAAATATTTCAGATATTGCATGATGACCATATTGCTATTGATCATGGCGGCAGAAACTATATGGAAAAAGAATTAAGTACAAAATATAAAAATATTACAAAGAATACAAAATGTGATCATAGTTTACTTGAACTTATGTGAAATTTATCAGAAAAAATCAGAAGATTCCTTAAAAAGGCTTGGTAGTTAAACCAATTTTAGTAATGAAATGAACTCGAGATGTCAGGTCGATCTTATAGATATGCAGTCGCAAGCCGATGAGCAATATAAATTTATACTCGTGACCCAAGACCACCTGACTGAATTCATTTAACTATGACCATTAAAAACCAAAAGGGCTGAAGATGCAGTCTACGTTCTTATAGACATTTTTACAATTTTTGGCGCACCCAGTATTCTTCAAAGTAATAACGGCAGAGAATTTGCCAATAATGTCATTGAAAAACTGAGTAGTATGCAGCCTGAATTAGACTAGAGCACGGAAAGCTCAAGCACTCAAAAAGTTAGTGTTCAGTAAAAAGATGAAATCAAGACGTAGAAAATATGTTTAGTTCTTGGTTGAAGACTAACAACATTTAACAAGTGGTCGGAAGGATTACGTTTTGTACAACTGATAAAAAGTCGAGGGCATCATACTGGTATAAACTGCAGTTCCAATGAGGTCATGTTTGGAGCAAAAAGTTGGATTAAAGAATTTTATACCTGATGAATCATTGACCAACATTAATTAATACAGCTACATATCAACAGAATGCCGAAAATCTATCAGGCTAGTTTAATGCTAATTATTAAATAAATTACGTAATCAATTTGGCACTAGAGGTAAGAGTTAGGCGCCATCTATCATAAAATATTAAC
>NW_019387665.1:0-629 GCF_000671375.1 Centruroides sculpturatus | reverse complement strand
ATTATCCAAACAGAGCTGAGGCCAACAGGATCAATGATCTCTACGATGACACCTTTGTCCGTCATTTCCGACAGGTGTTAAAGAAGAAAGAGAAACAGACCACGTTGGTCATGTTTTTCAAGAAGCCAGCGGGCAAAAAACAAAGAATGGAACAAGAGAAGTTGACCCTGCAAGTTCCGGTAGCCTCTCCTGAATCTGACTCCGATTAAAAAACAATAAAAAAAGACCCACTGCAATGTGTAAAAAGTCTGTATCTGTATGAATGTGTAAAGAAAGTGTTCTTCCACCTTCTCCTCACAACATCTGACTACCCGGCATAATTGGTGTCTGCTCCATTTTTATTTTTTATGGTGCATTACGGTTATTTTATGCTGCAAAACGAATTATATGTTTTAACATGTATTTCTGTGGGAAAATGCATTTCGTATAACGGATGTGCACCTGGAACGGATTAAGTACGTTATACGAGGCACCACTGTATATATAAATTAGGTACTGTATATATAATTATATATTAACTTAATTTATTGTAACTTTATTATAATTATATATATACTTTCCGCCGTCCAGCGCCATGCTATGGAGAGTTTAGGCGAGTAAGTTGAGTTTACTATCGTCTGTACAGTATG
>NW_019387664.1:0-9604 GCF_000671375.1 Centruroides sculpturatus | reverse complement strand
TTTAGTTTAAATTATATATATTAAATTTATCAATATGGTAGAATTATGAAAGGAAAAAAATATTAATCTGCAAATTATTTATTTACTTATTCATTTTTAATTATACAAATAAATAAACATTGTCATTTTTATATGAATTATAGTAATTATACATCTCTATTTTCTGATCAGTTCTGTTTGTTGTGATAGAATACTTTGGTTTCTACTCCGTAATCATAGGCATTCATCCCTGTGACAATCATGAATATGCAGCAGTCTTGCTTTTTATAAGAATAATTGATGGTTAAATACTGTTAAAATTTTTCTTCTTTTACAGAAGAAAATGGCATTTATTTATATTCAATATATATTAGGATATTATTATATGCAAAAAAAAAAAAAAAAGATATAGTATATGAGCATTTTGTTATTTTTTTCTGTTCAAAACATTAATTATGAAGGCATATTTTAAATTATGTGTATGTGAACCGCCGGGGAGGGTGTAGGTCTCCCAATCCGGCAACAGGTTGTTAAACCTTTTCACTGTCAGGATGGATGGAAGGATTCTTTTTCCCGCAGTAACGGGCTTTAATGTTTCGGGTCCCATGCTAACTATCAACTTTGGAGTTGGAATGTGGGATTAGTTTCGAAATGGACGGATGTTTACTTTAAACAAAAGGGGAGATCGGAAATTTTCCCTTTTTTTCGTTAGATTGTCGTTTATGTTTTAAAGGAAAATTAAATTGGGGGTTTAGAAAAATGCTGAATATTAATCGGAAAATTCGGTAAAAAGTCTGGATCTCACATGTAGTTTGCTTATTTGCATATTTAGATAGATCTAGAATTTTATTTCTATATAATATTATAGTTAATATAAAAAAATTATTGTAGAGATCAGCATATTACCATATTTAAGAAAGAATATTTTTTCAGCCATAAGAAGTTCCGTGCTTTGTTAAAAAAATTTCGCAGAAAATTTAAGAGACAGGCTTTAGCTAAATTACGAGAACAAAAAGGTAAAGATTTGTTTTTATATAATTAATTAATCACTTAAAATCTAAGTATTTTCTATATTTTATTAAATAATAATAATAAATTTATTAAATGAAAAAAATTTGCATAGTTTTAGTGATGTTCTATTTTTTGAAAAGCTAAATTATATCAAGCTATAATTTGTTTGGTTTTAATACATAACTATTGGATTATTTAAGATATACAGATATATTTGTATACAGAACAAAAACATATTAGGATATTGGTGAAATTGTAAAATAAAATAAAAATACAAAAAAATAACAAAATTGTAACATAAAATAGCATTAAAAAAATTAAGTATAGTTAACACAAAATAGTTTTTTTTCCACTTTGAATTACTGAGAATATACTGTAAAAAAAATTAGAAATTTTTTTAACAGCAGAATATTGACACATTGATAATATAATAGAATATATATATTCTATTATAATTATATAATATAATATAATATTTTATTATATTATATTATATATGTATTTTAATCAAAATTTATTAACTCTTACATAAATACTGTTGAAAAATCCTTTGGCAATCAGTTTGGCAAATGAGTGGTTCATATCTAGGAGGAACTTTTCAATTTATTACGAAAAATATGTTAGGGAAGGAAGAGGATTAAATAATTGTTATATATCATCTATTTCATACCATTTTATTGTATATTTGATATAAAAATTTATTACTTTTTAATAGTTTTATGTAACATTAAATAATTTTAATTAATAGATAAATTAATAATAATATAAATAATGATTAAATCTTGCAGCACAAAATGAAAGTTCTGAAGATGAAATTGAAGAAAGCATTAAATTGGAAGAAGAAGAAAAAGAAAGGTAATTAATAAAATAATGTTTATTCCTCCTTTACATAAGTGTATAATAGAATTAAAATTTTAATAGATAACTTTTAATAGTAATGCATTATTAACACTATAAAGCTTTCTATTATTTTTTCTAAAATTTCTATTAATTGGCCATGCAATTTAATTTCTGATTTTTGATTAATGATAGGAAGAGTACTTATCATGCTGCTTAAAATAATTAGCTGTAAAAATCAGAAAGCTTATTACATAATTGAAATGATTCAAAGGTTGCTACAGACAACACAGTGAGAGCAGGGTTTGTCTATAGTAACAAAACAAATCTTCATGTTAGTACAAAGAGTAAATTTGATATGCTTAAAAGATAACTTGAAGATTTTTATAATTTCCTTCATATATTTTTTTTGTGGGAAATATTAGAAATAATCTCAAAAATGTGATCCTAGTTGCTATAAGTTTACATTGTAAAATTGCTATTGATACAGCCTTATATATGAAAATTTGTATTTTGGTACTTAAAAATATTAATTATTTGATTATAGATAAAAAGAAAACTTATTTTATAAAATCAATTTTAAATATTTTATATTTTTTTAAGAAAGTAGCATTGATTTTATATAGAATTTTCATTTTTACAATGTTGTAGTATATATTACATAATGAATTTATTTTCATTTATGAATGAATTAAAAGAATGTCAAATATTAAAATTTTTTTTAGAGAAAGGCAACATATGCTATGGTTAGAACGTGAAAAAGAAGCACAAGAATTGTTTGAAAAACAAAAGGATTTAAGAGAGTTGCAAAAGAAAAGAGAAGAGGAAATTGTAAACATTTTTAACAGTTCTAATTAAATTATTATATGAAATAAATTTTCATTAACAACATTAATATATTATTGTAATATTAGTATAACATAATGTAAAAAAACTGTATTTTTTTCATAAATAGATTATTATATAATTGACCATGTTTAAGGGTTATAAAATATGTTTTTTTGTTCTTTTGGAAAAACAAAAAGATATCTTGAAACAATACAGTCTTATCTCAAATGTTTTCAGTGTCATGCTAAATGACATTGCAAACTTTGGTTTGATATAAACTTTTTCAAATAATAATGAAAAAACATCTTTTATGAAATATATATTTTCCAATTTTGTTCAATATATTTCAATTATATATGAGCTGATCATTTAATTTGCTGAATACTAATGTGAGTAGCAGGGGGCCACTGGGTTAAAGCCTAATGACCACTTAATCTGCACGGGTCGGAAAGACCCGCTCTCGGTTGTCGGATGGCAATAGGAGGGCTAAAAATATGAGTGGGGAGGAGTCGGAAGTCGTAATCAGGTGTCCAAAAGACTACACGGGTTTAAATTAACGAACACATTTAATAAACAACTATGAAAATTTACACAAAGATATTAAATACAACATACGTGAATCAAGATATAAATAGGTATTCTAAAATCTATTCTAACCTAACGCTAAAATCCGAGAGAGAGCTCACGTTAGAGAGAGATAAATTATAATGGCAAGGGTTTACCTTGAAGGCAACGTTCTCCAGTTATAGGGCGTTGATAAAACACTCTGTGATCGTTGTCTTCTAATCCGACGTGTCCTTTGAAGGCTATGTGGAGCGATGTCCTGTTACGGTTCCATCTATCCATCTACGGTTACTATCCATCGCTCCCAATATGTAGAGTTCTTCCTTGACAAAGTTCTTCGGAGGTTTGCAGAGGGGTTTCTTCGGCTTAAGCGCCCTGGCTCAGCCCCGAGTAGAAAATCCGACCCCTTTATATACCCGATCAGCGTGGGAAAAATCTGAGGATTGTTGACGTCTTTTGACAGTTCTCCCTGATTTATGACAGTCTCCCGCGCCGTAGAGAAATTCATACCTTATTTGGTCATTTATTGTCCGGTCGCTCGGACGTATGGGGGTCACGTGACATCGTGGTCCCTTGTCGATGACCTTCGGACAATGAAAGTCACCCTCACTAACTACGCAGTTAGTGTGAAAATAAAAAACATCGTTCGTAGTCTCACACTATTGAAAATTATTAATTATGATCTTCAGGTTTTTCTGAAGATTTTGTCTTTTCAAAATACTCCATCCTGAATAAATATGCATTTTCATCAATGTCATATCTACATCAACATGTAAATATTACAAAATGCTTTCTAAAAAATTTTTTTTTTTAAGACTATGAAATGTTGCTGTTTGAATTCTACAACATTTTTCACTCTGATGATCATGCTTTATAAGTATCGTCATCAGAGTGAAAGATGTAGAATTTCAAAAAGAAATCATACAGATTTTCTTGTTTACTAGAGTTGACTTTGTAAGTGATTTTCTATTTTTGTTCTATTTGAAGGAAATAGAATTCAGTCAAAAGTCAAGTCTAATGAACATAGTTTCTAAAAAAAAAACAAGTGCTTCTTCCTGTCCAATAAGAATGCTCTTAGAACCAATGATTGCATTATGCAATTTTTAAAAAACTGAGTTTCAAGAAGCATTTAATGCATGGGTTCAGTGATAAGTGTGAATTATTGTTCAAGTATTTTGAAAAGGATAAATGTTCAGAAACTGAAGACACAGGTAAGTTTTAGCAATATTCTACAAAAAATTACATGATCAACTCTTGTTTAAAAAATTATTTTTAATTTAAAAATTATATTTTAGTAGAATGAATAAAATAACTATAAACTATTAAACTAATAAAACAACAGTTTTACTAAATAAATTACTAAAGACAACCTTCAAACAGTTAAAACTTTATATTTGAACTAATGTTTTCATTGTGTAAATGCCCATCTTCATGATCCAAAGAACAAATATAAATTTTAGAATACATATGCTTGTGCTTACAAAATACATACATATATATGAATAATTTAAAATAATATAAAATTAAAATAAAAATGATTAAGAATTACACTAACAATAATAAAATGAAAGGTGAAGAATTAAGATGAATTGAAATGTTCCTTAAATAAGGAGGAACTTATAAGCTGGATGGAGACAAATTACAGTTTAAACTAGACCAGGAGAGTTATGAGCTTAGATATATGATTTAGGTAAGGATGTAACTATGTAAAGGTCTGTAGGAAGCCTAATAGCCTTTCTCTATAGATTCCAGTTTGCTCTTGTTTGCATACAAATTGGCCACCTTCAGATCCTTAACAAAAAAGAGCCATCACTCATTTATATCGTTAATGAATAAATTTACATTAGAAGAATGGCACTTGCACAGAGCTCAATACTGTTCAAAGATTGATCAGGACATATCAGCATGCTAAATTTAAACTTAGTATGCTATGTCGTGATCAACCTTTGATTCAATGAAAAACAAAAATAAATATTTTTGGTAACATGCAATGAGGATCTGTACTGTTTCCTGTGGGGTTTCAAGTTAACCAAGGATTTAACTAAAGATACCATAGGAACCCACTGTTTTATTGCCTAGTATGCAAAGACAAAGGTTGTATCCCTGAGATTCAAAAATCAGATGTCTACAAAATACTCATGTTCCATCCCAATTTTGGAGTTTGGAGTTTTATCATTGTATATCTGCTCTATCTAACGGCATTTAGATATGAGCTTGAAAGAGCACAAGAGAGATGTTGACATAATTAATGTAATATAATCTTTGCTGCTTTTTCCATTCCCACAAATATTGTACAATGAGGTGAAGCAAGGATTGTGAAGAAGGTTCCTGATACATCCAGGACTAAAATTGTGCAAATGTGTAATGTCTGCATATTTATAAACAAGCCATCACTGTTGGATATCTTAAAAGTAAGGATGCTAATACATTCCAATTAGCTAGTTCTTCTTCCTTAATTAAGGAACATTTGAATTTGTCTTAATTCTTCACCTTTTATTATATTATTGGTTGTAATTCTTAATTGTGTTTGATTACTTTAGTTTTTAATATTTTATGTTATTTTGAATTATATATATCTTATAAACACAAAGCACTTATAAACTTAGTATTTGATCTTTGGAACCTAAAGATAACCATTTAATGGCTGAAATGTTAATTTGAATATAATGCTTTAAATACTTGAACATTATCTTTTGTAAATTATACATTATGTATAAAATTATCATAATAAAGATTTATTGAAAATTATGTTATTAAAAATTAATATTTTAAACAGAAAAAAATTAAAGATGATTTAGTGTTGAGCCAAAAAGAAAAAGAAATAAAAATAGATGAAAAGAAAGAACAGAAATTGAAACTTTTGGAATCTCTTAATCAGGTAAGAACACACAAAGAATATAAATTTTTTATAATTGCAAATTAACAATTTTAATAATTTATATTCTGCATATACAGTATGTTTATCAGTCTGTCATGTTGATTTTCTTATAATATCTATCATAAATTAAAAATATGAAAAGAAATATATGGATAGATGATGATATTTGGGAGAGAAAAAAATTCTAAGAATTGAATATGTAAACAAAGATAATTTGATTTTACATCTTTTTTATTAACTTTTCATTTAATATTATATTAAATTGAATAGTTATTAAACATCTAACAAGAAACACTCATATGTTAGATCCTAGATAGCATTAACATAAAGAATTTTTAAAACAATTTTGTAGATTATATATTTTAAAAAATATGATATATCATCTTAGAATTTAAACTGTTGTTAAAT
This sequence comes from Centruroides sculpturatus, assembly GCF_000671375.1. Taxonomy (NCBI): domain Eukaryota; kingdom Metazoa; phylum Arthropoda; class Arachnida; order Scorpiones; family Buthidae; genus Centruroides; species Centruroides sculpturatus. Next base: position 3,099 of record NW_019387664.1, on the reverse strand, counting down.
ATTTCTAACTGAAATTTAGATAAATGTAGATTTAAATTTTAATATATTAATAAGAAAACATATTCTGTTCTTTGATAGCTGAGAATGGTCTAATAAAGGCTGAAAACATTTCTAGTTTAATGAAGTATTTTGGCATCCTTAATAAGCAAATATGTTGACTTTACATTTAAAAATGGTGCCAAGTTTTGTTCATTTTAAAGATATATTAAATATTGCTTAATTCATTACAAGTAAAAATACTAAATAAAATGCTAACAAAAAGTATAATAATAAAGCAATGTGATTTAAAACTTTTATAATAATCAAAATTGTTTTTAATGATTATTATATGTTAAATATAATAATAGAAATTTTCATTTTAAAAAGTTAAATCTGCAATCCATTTTCAAAAATATATAATTAATAAATGTGTAAAAAGATTTAAAATGGAATTAATTATTTTAAAATATATATTGAATATCTAAATAAAACTGAAAATAGCTAATTCAAAGTTATTATTATTATTTTTAAACAATAGTCTTTAAAATAATACCAGTATCATGCTAAATGATATTGCAAACTTTAGTTTGATTTAATCTTTTCCAAATAATGCTTGAATATAAAAAAACCATAAACAATAAAAAAATATAGTAAAACCTGTGTAAACCAGAATTGCATGGTACAGAATACTTTTCCCATTTTATTCAGATTATATTTTGGACAGGTTTTACAGTGTAATAAATGCAGTCAACCAAATAGTTACTTTAAATATCAAATGAATAGCTGAATGACCAATATGGTTATATCTAAATTAGTTAATAATTAGTATGGAAGCAAACATTGGACAGAGATCTGGAAACATGTCTGCATGGTAAGCAGGAGTTTCAGGTTTGAATCCTGGTCTTTTGTTCCAGAATATTCTAAAAGTAAAATTAAATTAATTAATTTATTTATTTATAATTGTTAAACTTAAGAAGACATGATGGCCTGTCTATCTCATTCAAAATTACTTAGTAATTATTTAGTTATAATAGTCTGATAAAGGAATCAAGATGTTTATTTGACACTTGCTGCAATAAAAAAACTTTTTTACTTTTATACATATGTGCATACAATATATATTTATTATTTATTTATTTATCCATAAATAAAATACAAATACAGCAATATCTTGTCCAATGTCTGTAATTGGTTCTAAAAGATATAACTTAAGTGGAAAAGCTACACAAGGAGAATAACTTCCTAAAAAACTATTTTAGACCTTCTATAAGCATCTAATAAGCATTCCCCTTAAATGTATACACATTAATTAATGAGAAGTTAGAAAACAGCAAAAAAATTGTAAAAAATTAAAATACACTCAAGTCTTCTTTATGTGACTTTTTGTTATAATGACCTTCTGATTTTATAGCTCAGTTTCAATTTATGAACCAAATCATTTTGATATATGGCCAAAAATATATATATATGCAGTACTGTACCTGTATTTCTTGATTCAGGCACAACATGCATCTACCACACCTGCAACTATCAAAGCACAGTATATAAGATCCCATTTACTTTAACATATAGTAATTGTTTATAGTGTGTTTTATTTTATTCTTTATTATTTTCTTACAAAATCAAACAAATAAGAAATATTTTTATTTATGTTAAAATCAACTGGCAACATTGTTGCAAAATGTTAATAAAGTTAGTTTTGGTTTCAGTTATGAGAGTTTGAAAACTAGCATGAAGTCAAATTTGACATAAGGAGGTATTACTGTATATATTAAATTATGAATCATCTGAAATTACAGACTTGTAATTTAGTTTAAATTTTGTTAGTATTTATAATCATAAATATATAATTAGAACTTCAAATTATTAAAAATCTTATTTCTTTTATCACATTTTTCTCTTACTTGGATTTGGAATTTAAAGGAAACTAGTAATACTCCTTGGCATAATCCGATTGCTCCAGAAGATTATAATGTCCAAACAAAAGAAAGCTGTTCATTCTTTTTGAAAACAGGATGCTGCCGATTTGGTGAAAGGTAAATAAAAAGTTACATGATAAATATTTTAAAATAAATTGACATTTTATTTTTTGTATATCTAATAGATATTTTAAAAAAGCTTCTTTTGTACCAAATATACATAGGTGATCATAATTAAAGTATCCATATTCAGCACTGTCCAGAGAGATATTTAGCAGTCCAAATGCAATAAAATAGATGATAAAGCCAAACAATCATCGGATTACATTAGCATATTTTTCTGTGATTATATTTAATTAATTACTAAATAATTTGTCACTAGAGGGAGGCATTAGGCACCATCTCTTATTAAATTTAATAATTACAATTAATATTTATTAAATATAATCATGGAAAATTAGTCTGATGTAATTAGTGATGCCACGAATAGTGATTTTGCCGAATACCGAATATTCAGCTACGCTCTCGACCGAAGCGCCGAATGTTCGGCAAAATATGTTGTTAAGTTTCAGGTGTGTGGATGTTATCAAGTGTTGATGGACAGTCCACAGCTCTGTCACATATGTCAGGTGGGTGATGTAATCATATCCCTAAGAATGTGGGATGAGATTGTCCCACCTAGAAAGAGAGAAATTGTGAGAGAGGGTTTGTTTCATTTGCGAATAGATCGTGTCATGACATGCATTATTTGCTCATTGTCACATCAAATTGTGTTAATAATAGTTTTTATTACTAAAAAATATCACTGCTTGTTCGCCAAGAGCTTTACAAAATGGCACCATTTAATAAAAAATCACCTATTTGGAAATATTATGAGATTTGTAGTGAAGATAATAAACTTGCTGTGTAACAACAAGATCTCGCGTGGCGGAGAAGGAAAGAAAGCAAGTAAGTAAAATCTTATTAGGTATTAATTAAGTGAAACAATTTGTCATATTTAGTATTTAGCGCTTGTAATTTTTTAAACGCAAAACAGTACCCAAGCCTGACAGAATTTGCTAAGATATATCTATCGTCTCCCGGCAGTAGTGTATATAGCGAGAGGCTATTTTCAGAAGCAGGTATAGTTTATGAGGAAAAGCGTAATCGTTTGCTATCAACAAATGTGAGAATGGTCTAATAAAGGCTGAAAACATTTCTA
>NW_019387663.1:8495-10152 GCF_000671375.1 Centruroides sculpturatus | reverse complement strand
TTCGGATAACTGATTATGTACAAAAAAATATATTAACCTATCCCATGTTGAAATTCGTTCAAATCCTGGCATGTCCTTAAGTACCCTCTCATGGTCGTGCCAGTGCTGCCAGCTAAAACATGCTATGCTTATTTAGGTTATGCTTATATTATAGAGCAGTGTTTTCCAATATTTTTGGATTAGTGACACACTTTGAATTTAATTAAATTCCAGCGACACCATAATTTTTAAAATAAAAATGTTTAAAATTATTTTTTAATTAATATGCTATAACAGTAAAACTATATTTCTTTTATTAGGACTAAAAGCTGATAATTTATATTTGATGAATTCACTAGACTGTTCTGAAATAATATAGGAACTGGAAGGAGAAATTTAAAAATAAATTAATTCACAGCTTAAAAGATCATCAGTTGGATCAAAACCATTGTTGTTTATTAAAAGATACCTGCTGGAATAATTTTTAAGATGTGAATTTATTTATCACTAGACTGTTGGTACTACAGAAGATAAAATATTGATTTCATGAAGATGTGTGTATTGACTACATCATTCTTTGACTCCAGATTTATGTAAATATAATGTGCTTCTTTACAATATAGATTGATTAAAGACTAGTACTGAAATATTTAACTTTTACTCTGCAGTTTAATATAAGGTAAAACATTTTTTATAGGTATGAAGTCACATAAAGAACAGCTATGATTTGTTAATGAGTAAATTGATTTCCTGTCAATTGCTTTGAAATAGCATTAAAATATTTTTTTTCTTTAAAAATATTGATAATCTAAAGAATTATTTACATGATATTATATAGTGAGGGTTTTTGTTTTGTATATATTAAATTGAATTTAACTGGGATTTTTATTAGTAGTTATCAAATATAATTTTTCATATATCTGTACATATTACATTTTGTAAGTAAAATAATAATTGGAAACATTTTTTTTGTTTTTTTAATCTTTATTTCAATTAATTGTAATTATTTGTTTCTTTGCAGACACACTAAGGTGACATATATCAACACTTGGCAACTTATTGACTATTTATTCAGTTGGGACGCCTTTTACATTACGCGTTTCGGGCATTGGCCCCTCTTCAGCCAACTAGACATAAAAAATAAAACATGAGAAAATTTGTACAAAAATACGCGAGTAGATAAACTGTTTTTTTAAAAAAATTTTTTAAAAAACATACCATAAAACACAAACCACTATTGTACAGATGTCGAACAGGATGGACAATTTCATATTTCATATACAACTTGGATAACAAACAAGGTCGACGATAATCATTGGAGAACAAACAGGGTCGTAGATAGCAGCTTGACTACTGGGCTTTTAAATATGGCTTTCTTATAATTTACACAAAATTCAAATAAATAGATTGACAATTACAACATATCTTAACAATATTTGTTTTTACCTGTGGTTGATATTCGCATATTACACCGAAATTCATTCGATATTAGTTGTCGCCCTTTCTTTCCGAACAAAATTTCACAAAGTCATCTTAGCAATATTATCCAAACTGCCAATTTACATAGAACATACTTAAAGCAATTACATTAATTGTACAAACTAGTAATTATTATTTGTATTACTTACAATTCATAAAGACATACGATTTAAGTTGTAGCTTTTGGTTAAACCGCTCC
>NW_019387663.1:0-4673 GCF_000671375.1 Centruroides sculpturatus | reverse complement strand
TTGTTAAGTGAAACAATTTTTTCCATATAAATTAATTAAATTATGATAATGCATTCCATGCCAAAAAAAAATACTCTAATATTTTATGTATAACATTTATTCAAAGAAAATTATACAATATACATTGTTAAGGAGTGTGAATCATTATCATTTCTTCTTGTGCAGAATGAACCAACCTGGAATGCAAATTTGATTTGCAGTAAACAAAAAACAAATCGAAATTTAATTTGGAATCAGTCATTAAATTTAATATGAAATGGCAGCATAACTGCTTACCTCTAGTCAAATTATTTAATTTCTAATATTTAATTATAGCCTTTACATAGCCCAAGAATTTGGCATATTGTTTGGTGTGTTTTTGATATAACTGGCTATGGTTGTTGGTATTTATATGTAATATGTATGAACACAAGTTTGGAAAAAATGTGTGATCACAAGCGACACTAAGATGATAGCAGAATGAGTGCTAAACACAGACTGATGTAATATTCACACAATCTGGGACTTCTCCTCTCCTCGTCACTTGTTATGCAAAATGTTGCTTGTTAAGCAAGTAACTTTTTTAAAATTTGTTTTGCTCATTGTGTGAATTACTTGTTATGAGAGGTGCTCGTTAAGCGCGGTTTCACTGTATGTTAGATCTCATCATACATTTCTATGTACTTTAACTGGCAATAATTTTAAAACACAAAAATTACATTAGTTTTCCAAGTGCCTAGCCAATGCGAACTAACGTACCACCCATGATACACATACGACTAGACCATACAAGGTGTGTTCCATAAGTAATGCGACTAATTTTTTTCACGACACGACGATATGCCGTAGCTAGTTCTAACCTTCTGTGCTAGGTGGATGGGGTGTTAGCTTCAAAACTCGCCTGGTCTCATTTGCCTCCAAGCTGCCGGTGTATGAGGATGTTCGTTCCCATGAACCCCATTTTGAGTTAATGTAACACGGAGTGATGGATCATTTTGTGGAACAATGTTATGCTATCAAATTTTGTGTTAAACTTGGGAAGTCCACCACTGAGACTTTTACATTAATTCAGCAGGCCTTTGGGATTGATTGCTTCTCCAAATCACAAGTCTTTTGATGGCACAAGTCGTTCAAGGATGGCCGAGAGGAGGTCACTGACGAATCCCACAGTGGACATCCATCAACCTCCCGAATTGTCTTCTTTGATGTCAGAGGCATTAACCACCACAAATTCGTACCTGTCAGGAATACTGTAAATGCAGCTTTCTACTTGGAAGTGTTCAAAAGACTGAATTCCTAGTTGCACACTGCTGAAGTGACATCAAGGCTATGCGGAAACTTCATCACGACAATGTGCCAAGCCACAACGCTTTCACTATCAACAATTTCCTGGCCAGGACCCACACCCCATTGGTTCCACCACCACTTTACAGTCCTGACCTGGCTCTTGCCAACTTTTTTTTGTTTCCTCGCTTAAAAGGGGCCATAAAAGGGAAACATTGGGACGCGATTGAAAACATCAAGGCTTATGTTACATCAGCTATAAAGGACATTCCAGAGAAGGCCTTCCAGAATGCCTTCCAGGCCTGAAAACACCGCACCACTTCACAAGAGTATCGATGCAGGAGGGTGCTATTTTAAAGATTTTTGACTAATTGTAAGAATATGTTCAATAAATGATTTTTTATGAATTTGGTTGCATATGGTCGTGCCAGTGCTGCCAGCTAAAACGTGCATATCAACAAAAATAATATTGGAGTATCCCAAGACATAGCCAAAGATTGCATCGCCACAGTACTAGTGGAAATTTCAATTTGCCGACTGGAAAGCTTTTGGTTAATTAATTGATGTTTTGGTTGATCAATATTCAGATAATTGATACTCTACTGTATTATGGAACGCACCTTGTATGATTACAACACTAGTATCTCATTACCCTAATCTAGCACATGGATGAATTTACAGTTTTAAATGATTTATATTGTTGTGCTAATTAGTGCTGTGCTGATAACATATCAAACTGAAAGTAATATATGTTTACAATATCAGTAGTCTAGATTTCAAAATATTGATATTGTAAACATTTATTACTTTTGGTTTGATATATCAGTTATCAGCAGAGCACTAATTGTGAGAACTACAACAACTCTCTTTAGAATTTTTAACAATGGTGCTATTTTCTGACAGCTGGAGAAATTATTATGTTGAAAGATCAAGGATGATTATCATAATTAACAAATACAGAATTATCAATATTTGTCATTGATAACATACCAAAATTCAACATTATCAATAAAAGTTGGCGTTTTATTGGATGTAACATATCTGTATCGATATTGTAAGCATTAGTTTTGGTTTGATATATTGATTATCAACACAGCATTATCAATCATTTTCAGTATTCAATAATTTTTAGTATTTATTGAAATTTTATCAACGTATTGAAGAAATCTCGGTATCAAGCCTGATATCAATATCTAAATTTTAGTTTAGTGCACTCCTACTAAGTTTAATCTTTCTTATCATCTGTTTAAAATATCTTAAGTAATGATTTAATTTATTTAATAAACTGATATGCAAGATATTGAAAAAATGTACACAATAAATAAGCAGTTTCAATTCATTATAAAAATTTTAAATATCTATTCATTTTTATAGGAAGCAAAAAATTAATAACATATATTCTCCAATTAAGCCTTAAATAAATAAATAAATGTTCATTCAATATTAAATAATTATATTACAGTTGAGCATCGATTATCTGAATCAATTGGGAACTGGGGTTGTTTGGAAAATCGATTTTTCGGATAACTGATTATGTACAAAAAAATATATTAACCTATCCCATGTTGAAATTCGTTCAAATCCTGGCATGTCCTNAAATTTTTAGTCATAAAACAGTTTAATTAAAGTACAAACATTATAATTTGTAGTTTATATATATTAGTTATAAGTATGGGTTTCTTTTTACTGAAGAGAATTATGAGACCTATTTAATTTGTTTTAAGTGTCTATTCACTGTTCTTAAAAGGCAATTTGAAACAGGGTATGGGTTACGTGAATCATGTGTATCGTATGTTGATTTTAAATTGTAATTACAAGTTAACCATACAGCTTTATTTGTATCTAAAGTCAACAATAGCATCTTTAAAAAAACATGAATAATCCTTTTGCCATGCAGATATAGTCATGATTGCAGACAGATCTGCAATTGTGATTTTTTCCTGAAACCAGAAAAGATACATATCGCTTGCCTTAAGTTTTCTCCCATTTGTTTTTATTTTTTGTATGTTCAATCCATGCTTTAATTGGTATTGTTAAACATTCTTATTTGAATTTGTATCTTAAAAGTTGATAAATTTCCAGTAATTATCACTATCTATATAATATCATTTCAGAGAAATTTTATGGTTAAGACATATATGATAATTGTCATCCATATATAAACTATAAACTCGGTCTTTTTCATTGCTATAAAGTGAATATTGATAACTAAAAATAATTATATACATTTTAAAATAATAGCCCTAGTTTGATTGTACAATATCGTGTTTTGTTTATACACAACTGCATTACTTTTGATATTTATTTGTTAAAGAAATGAAAACTAAAAATGACTATTACAATTTTGGTTTTTTGCTTTATTTTTTAAATTCTAGTAGTGAGATTTATTTATATTAATTAAAGTGACATTTGTATGAAATAACATATTATTTCATACAAATGTCACTTTAATTAATGTTTCAAGTTAGAAGAAAGTAGTACAGTAGAGCCTTGATTATCCGACCCCCAATTAACTGACACCTCGGCCGACCGCCCTAGTCGGCAAATTTCAAATGTCTGCTAGTGATGTGGTGCTACAATATTTGGCTATGTCTTGACTACTTTAATATTATTTTTACGTGTTTTAGCTGGCAACACTCATTCGACCATGAAAGGGAGCCAGTATTTAAACAAGGCTTAATTTTCTAATTTTTAACGATACAGTAGAGACGATTATTATTTTAAAAAATTTTTGTTAGGCTTAACATCGATGAAAATTCAACGCGAAGTAGGTTAATAGTGATATACTAATATACTAATTACATGGGATATAATAATATACTACACTAATAATGGACTTTTTTTCATACTTTTCAGTTATCCGACTTTTCAATTTTCCGACCAACCCAAGTCCCCAATTGAGTCGGATAATCGAGGCTCTACTGTAAAATAAATCTTTGTTCTAAACAGTAATTTGAAGAACGAAACATAATTTTAGATACCTTGATCATTACAATCTTTAGCAAGTAATGAAGCACATTTTTTGAATGAGTTGGATGCTGAAGAACAGTTTTTCATTCACTTTGCTTCATTCTGTTTTATTTATCAAATAACAATAAATATCAAAATAAACTTTCAAATTTTCTGTTCAATTATACAGAGTTTGAATTGATGGTGAAAAGAGGGATGGATGTAGCATCAGCCTTTTCAGTGACTTTTCATTTTTGAAATTGTGATCACATTTAAACACGTTGAACTTTTCCACTAGTGATAAACATTCACCACTAATTGGAGTGACTAAAATTTCTACAGATGAGAGTGAATTTAAAGTTCTTTACAGCAAATAAGAGCTGAATGATTGACTCTCAAATCTGTCATTGGATTTTATCAACATTAAAATTTAATTTTAATGTCTAGATAATTTTTTTTAG
>NW_019387662.1:0-9713 GCF_000671375.1 Centruroides sculpturatus | reverse complement strand
TTTTAAAAAAATAAGGCACATCCCATTGGGGGTTCTATATAAAAAAAAACACACGCGCTCCTCTATAGTCATTGGTTGCCTCACTTTTTTTTTTTATTATTATTATTTTTTCCTCGGCCCCTGGGTCGCAAAAATGAGGAGTGACAGGAGGTGAAGTAGGAGGGTTGAACATCCAGACACGTGATGAACATCTGGACTTCTACTCCAGATAAAAAATGACTTACCAATAAAAGAAACAATGATCCATGTGACGATGAATGGACCATTTTTAGGGCACGTCAGTAAGGTATCGAAGATGTGTAGGATTACCTATTCGATGTGACATTTGCGACTCGTATTTTTTTTTTTTACCATTCTTTTCTTAAATCCTTAATTACAATTTAAGGCATCCATCGCTTATTCCTGAGTGCCTTAATTTATTATAACCGAAACTAGTAAAATAAAGCTTTAATTGTTTTCTTACAATAGCGATAATCCTTCAGGATTCTCCACCCTAATTTAACATCATTTTTTGAGTAGTAGAGTGCCAGTAAATCCTTACACAGTTTCATATGCCTGGGGGCCTTAATATTTTTATATAAAAGTGTACTTAAAACCTTTAAACTTCTTAATTAATTTATGGATCCTGGAACCCTTTCAAATGGGTTCAGTAAACTTAAACAGTACCCATTGTAATCTAACATCTTTGTCTGCGAATTTTGATGTTATTTAAGATTGTTGAATGCCCTTAGAACCCTTATAAGACTTCAGAGGACTTAAACTACACAGTCGACCCCCCCTATAACACTGTTGATTATTCCGTTTTATATGAATTCCATGTTGTACGAGTCACTTAGATTTTACGAATGTGTGTGCCAGGCTGTAAATGGCTCATGTATTTGTAAAATCTAAGTGACTCGTACAACATGGAATTCATGTAAAACGGAATTATCAACAATGTTATAGGGGGGTCGACTGGTAATTGTTAAAGATTTGTGTACTTTGTGGGTCCTTTTTATTGTGTTTTGTACAAGTCCATTGATTATTTTATGGATTCTGAAGTGTCTTTTTTAGATTCTGAGTGTAATTTTTTCAGATTTTTAGTGTTTTTTTTTAGAATCTGAGGGTGATTTTTCAGTGTTTCTAAAGATAATCTTTGAACTTTCAGAAGTATTTATAGATTTAACGATTTTCTAATCAAACGTTCGAAGGATTTCAATTGATTTTTTTTTCTGATAAAATTTGGAATTTTTTTAGAAGAAATCGGATGTATTTTTGTCAATTTATCTATTAAAAAAAATATATAAATTCCAAAAATTTGATATCGACTCAACCGAGATTTTTAGAAAGAATAAACAAAAGTTCACACGTCAGTTGAAGGTCTTGAAATTTGATCTTTTTAAAAATTTCGCGTGGGTTTTCTTATCCTCACTGGGGAGTAATATTTTGAGGATGTGGTATTTGTTTATATATTTTATTTTTTTTTAAGAAAAAAGTAACCCTGTGCGTCACATATTGTCAAAAAATCTCAGCGTGGGTTTAATTGATAAATCGATTATTTCGAGTGGGAATTAGGCAAGTTCACACAATTCACACACGTATTAACAAATTACACCACTTCTATTTACAGATATTCTCTTCATTTGTTAAATATTAGACATTTTTAACTTAATATAAGGCCTCATAATGATGACAAATCGAGGATTATAACACAGGAAAACGACGACTTTAGCTAACTTTCTTAACAATTTTTAAAGGAATTATATAGCTTCGAGGGCCCCTTTATGGGCCTTTCAAAAGTTTAAAGCGTAACCGCTTTTCTAAATAGTATGACGAAGTCTTTTACGCGTGCCTTACAGTATGATTTTAGTGATATTTTAGAGATTGTGTTTTGGAGGCCTTTCAAAAAAGGCCTCATTTGTAATTAAGCTTTCTAATAGTGTAAAAGCCTTTATAGAAACGTTTCGATATTAGGACATTGCCTGTTATATAAATAAAAAAGGAAAATAAACACAATTTATTTGACAGGACTTTCGAGCCTCGGGGATGTGTTATAAGAGACCCCCGAAAACACGATTTTTTTGTGGAGTTTATTAAAAGTACTTCAGGAGGCCTGTTGTTAAAGGCCACCTAAATCAAAATCCTTTAAAAATATATTGCTTATTCTTCGCGCAATTTGGTTGCAAAGGGGGGAAAGATTTTAGATCCCGGGTATATATTTTTAAGTAGAAAATGTGAAGTTTTAACAATTTTGGGAAGAGGAGAACTTCCGGAGACAGATGTTAATAAATCAGAGGAGGAAGTGAAACTACGGGAGGATTTTCTTCAGGTATGGACGTAATTTTGGATGGATCTACACCAGAACTGAACTCATATTTCAATGTCAGCCCTTTTCTAAATATTGATCGTTCGAGACGAGCTAAGAAACCTTGTTATTCGAGAAAAGAACGGCTTGGAAAATAACTAGTTCCTCTTAAAAATAAGAAGAAGGAGAAGAAAAAAAAATAATGAAAGTACCCCCACCTTTTCAACATCCCCATTGTAAATCATCATAATTTGGACAGGTCCTTGTTTTAGGGCATTTTACTGATTTTTCTGCTTCCCTTCGACGTGTGAAAAATGTATTTTTAAAGTGGTTCTGTTGTTGTATGATTCCTTTAAGGCTTCTGTTGGAGATGGTTCCTTTAAGGCTCGTTTTGTTTCTTTGTTAAGGCTATTTCTTTCTGGGCATAAGTGTGTTTTCTTAAGGCTCTTCTTGTGTTATTTGTCGAGTACACTCGTCGAGAGCCTGATATACAAGCGTTAAAAGTGCCTTGCTATGCCTCTCTTGCGTTGTATATCAAAGCTACTTCCCGTGAGCCTGGTATAAGTTTGATAAATTGTAATATTAAGGCTCTCGTATATGTCATGATTATTCTTATAATATATATTTCATAATCACTTATACTTTCAACAGGAAAGAGCCTGTAAAACTCAGTTTTCCTGAAAAACATGAAAATTGCCTTAAAGTTAAAGAAAGGGGCCTCTTATAAACCACCTATTTAATAGAGGCTTTATTGTAAGACCTTGCATAGTATGTAAACCTTTCTTCAATACATCGGCCTCAAGAAACTTGCAAGACTCTCCTGTATAAAACAAAAGAGGCCCTTTTGCATAAACTTTCTATGTTATAAGCTACAGAAGGGCCTGATATATATCAGGCCCTTCTTTAGCTCGTTTTGTACATCATTTGCTGCACTTAACACAGGCAAGAAAACCTAAAAAGTTGAAGACTTTCCCCCGCTTAAAATAGTTAGAAACTCTGTAAAGATAAAGAGGAAGGCCCTATTTGCATATACATCCCATCTAATAAATTTCAGAACCTGTTTATGATTCATGGCTCCTCCGCACGAGGTTAAAAGTGGTGACAATTTAGAAATGTAGCAGGGAGAGAAGTCTTTACAACGTTGTAACACTTCAGAATGTTTGAAGAAGGATTTAAAATTATGATTCTCGAAGGGGGGAAGGGGGAAGGTGAAGGGAAAACTGGCTCATAATGGCTACACGTGATGTAAAAGTAAAGAGCAGCCCTCATAAAGTGGGGAGAAGCCTTCTATTAAAAGAAAATTTGGAAGAAAGAGAACGTTTCTTCCTCTACTGAAAAAGCCCCCACCAAACTTTAAGTGATCCTACGATGTTTTTCAGTTTTATAGCCTTTTTTTTGGAATTAATTTGGTATTTTACGATGATTTTTTCCCGAGGAATTAACAGTATGAGGCCCATGAAAGACTTATAAGGTCTTTATAAGTGAAGACAAATAGCCTCTCATCCGTAAAATAATAGCCTAATTCCGATGAAAAATGAGCCACAGAAGGATCCATACTTCATTTATTGATCCACAATTTATTGTTCCCCTTTTTTCTGTTGTTTTCTTTGATGTAAGGCACATTCTTAAGGCATTAACTTGCCTTAAGAAGCAGGCATTAAGAAATCTTATATAATTTTAGATGTCGAAGGGCTTCAACAATTCCTCTAAGTAATTTAATTGGAGTTTTTAGAAGTTTAAAAAAAATTTATTTAAGATTATTTAACAGGCAAAAATGGCTCTTATAAATCGCTAAAATGAGCCTTATTTAATAAAATAAACAGTAAAATCAACTTTATTCCAAATACGAAGGGGCAAATATCCTTANAAAATCTAGAATCTTGGGAATTAGCTTTACTGAACATCTAAAATAATCTAGAATCTTGCGAGGGAGACTTACTGAGCATCTAAAAAATCTAGAATCTTGGGAATTAGCTTTACTGAACATCTAAAATAATCTAGAATCTTGCGAGGGAGATTTACTGAGCATCTAAAAAATCTAGAATCTTGGGAATTAGCTTTACTGATCGTCTAAGAAATTTTATAATATTGTAAACCCCTCTTATTTAAAACCTAAAATAATTTAAATCTTTTACAGGCATTTAAAAAAATTAAAAATCTCTTATAACAGAGCCTTTGCAGGCATCCAAACACCTTAAGAATTTAACAAGAGGCAATTTTAAAAGGCTTCTCGCATTGTTTACTCCACAAAATTCGTTTAATTCCTCATAAAGTTAATCAGAATCATATCCTCCACCCTCCTCAATTTCGGCGCAATTGCTAATACATTCGGATTTATCCAGCAAAGAAATGGTTCCCTATGACTTTCCCTAAATCATCGAGCATCTACCTTAATGCCTGGATATAATATAAAATAAATAGGGCGATAGTGAAAACATTTCGATTCTAATAAATACAAAGTCGGGGTGGTGTGCATCATGCTACAGAATGATGGAGATGAAGTGGAGTTGACTATGACTGTCTGGCTGAGTTGGCTGCTATTGACTCCCATGTGACCCAGGCAGGGAATTGGCCCGCCACACATACTCTCCGATGCTCATGAATATTTTCCAGGTGACTACATCCAACCAAAAGTCGTTCTGCCATATGTAAGTATGGATGGAAGATGGAAAAGACTCGGTTGTAGGTCCACACCTTTTCTCATGGTTTTCACTTAAGTAGAGTTTATATCAGGCTTGGTGATTGCTTGGTTCTCCCTCTCTCTCTTTCTCTCTATTTTACTTCCCTCCCTCTTTACCTTCCTTCCTTCCTTCCTTCCTTCTTGCATCTCATGATTTTTTGCCTATCCCAGAAAATCTTTATATAAATATTAATGGGTGGGTTTTTTCGTTTATAGAAAATGTTGGGTGGTTTTTTGGGAGAAGTGGTAAAGTGTCGTGTTGTTTAATTGTGATTTTGTGTTGAATTTTAACGATTCGGTACTCGTGGAGCCTTATTGCACCGATATAAACGCATAGTTTTTATATTTATTCGTCTGTTGAGCCTTAAATCAAGCAGTTAATTTAAAGCCTTTTTTGTATTCAACAGCCTACTTGCCTTTCTTCCTACTCAACAGCCTGCACGCCTTTTTTTCTACTCGATAGCCTACTTTGAAGCCTTATTTATCAATAACCTATATAAAAGCCTTAATTTCTATAGAACAGTTAAGAAGCCCTTAAACACTTAAATTTCCTCAATATTTTAACTGAATGTTAAAGGTGTTCAGGAGCATTTTAACACAGAAAAACCCCAATTAACTAATCAGTGTTTCCTGTTCTACGCAGATTAGAAGACTCACGATGATGGTTAGACGCCATTTTCTCCCGATTAAAACCCATTTGACGTCATCGATTGAGTGTAAAATATAAAAATCCAACCCACACTTTGGGAATTTAATAACATTTTTATAACGATAATGGTAAGAAGGAATTTAAAAACATATCCTTAAATGGGAAGAATATAAATGGATAAGGGCTTGGGTAAGGTAGGAGAGTTGTTGGTAAACACTTATACAACAATAAAAATTCATTGATGGGTCGTAAAAAGTTTTTCGGATGTGCCAAACCGTTGCACTTCTATAAATTCTGCTCGTTGCCACTGTATAAAAAGCAGACAGCTGCTCGGAATCTACTCGGAAATGACTCAAGCAAAAGAATAGGGCACACAGCTGGTGAGATGTGAGTTTATTACCAGAGTAGAAAACTTCGATAACGATCACCTCAGGGTGTATTATGGGTCCTTGAAAGAGAACGCCTTTCGATTGACCAATATGGGCCTTTTGTATCAGCTCCTCTTGATCTACTTTGATTTGTGAACATCCCTTCACTCATCAATTTGATTGTTTACTCTACTTAATTGAATGCTATACGTCTTTCTCCTCTCCGATTGAACAAACTTTAAGGCTATTAAATCGTTTTTTTAAGGCTCGATGACTTAAAATTAAGACTCACACGAGCCTTACAGTGTAGGTACTTGCATATAATCGTGTATATCAATAGAAACTGTAAGGCTCTCAACGTATTAAGAGAGCTAGGTAAAGGGGGAGGAAACATTGTCAACATTACACCAAGGCATAATTTATATCCTGAATACGAGCCTGTTAAGCCTTATTTAAGCCCAATTTAATGGAGATCAAAATGGCCTCCATTGATAAGGCTTTCGGATAGAGAGGCTCTGAAAGGTTTAAAAACGGGTGTTGAGCCTTACAACCCCTTTATTGGAGCAGGCTTAAATAAGGCTTAATCGAAAAATCAGGCTCGTGTTGATGACACAAATTTCGTCTTGGTGTAGTGTCTACAATGTTTCCTCGCCCCTTTACTTAGTTACGTTTATTAGAGCCTTTAAAATCTTCAGAGCCTTTTTTTAAATTTGAAACTATCTACAGTATGGAAATCTCCAGCTATTCAAGGTCCTGATCTGGCTTAATCTATTCGGTAAACTCTACAACGTCCCCTCTCCCCCCGACATTTTGGCAAGTTTTAAAATTGTGACATCATCCACGGGAGGAGTAGGTGATAAAGATGTGTAATCACTTCAATTTTAGTGAATTTACATGAAAAAAGATGAACGAACACACGTCATCTTTACTTTAGTAAATTGCAGATACTCAGCAGATTAGAAAAGACCCTTATTCAGGCACGTGACAGTAGTCAGCCAATAGTAGAGGGCCCCCGAGAAGTGAAAGGTGTGGGGACGATCTCCACCGACCGCACAGGGAGGGGAGAGGTCTGTAATTTCGGAAAGTGGCCAATAAAGACATAGCTTCTCCTCCCCCTTGTAAAAGTAAAGCTTTCTGTGGGAACCATGCGAAGCAACAACACAGGGGTCACGGGGTCAAGACCCCGGTAAGGAAATTTGTCTTAGGTTTTCACATCCCCCCAATTATCAAATTGTTTTTTTTTTCTTCTTCTTCTTTCCATTCCCTCTCCCTCTCTCCCCCCTTCTTCTTAACAAAGGGAAAGGGTAAACGTTAGTTACCGTTTCTAGTATAAACAAACAAAGAAACAATACGAAGTTACGCGGAATCTCCTGTCACGTGACGGTGGAAACCATTAGGGGTAAGTCACGTGACGCGTTACCTGACAAAAGGAGCCATTTACGTCAAGATGAAAAGCCTTCCTTCCCCCGTTAAACAATCTTCAGCACTGTCACGTGATTGCGGTGCTAAAGCGAAAACAATCCACTTAATAATTTAAAGAAAGAAGGGATATAACATTGCTATTGTTATTATTATTACAAGGTTATCTACTGTGATAGCATTAGGGCCTCGGGGCATACAGGAGAAACATATATATATGAGTTATATCCCTGACACAAGTCTTGCCTTATCTCTGTGCAGTATCGCAAGTAAGTTCACCTGACTTAACTTCCTAAAGGTAGAGTATTATTAATAGCCCTTCTAAATTACAAATTACACGTAAAGGGGGGTTTAGTAAGCGTTCTAAAGGAGGTTTTAATTAATTAAACTAGTTAATCTTACTTTTAAGAGGTGTAATTTTAACAAATTTTCCATCTTTTATGGGCTCTCATACCTTGTAGACATTCTTCACCCCTCTTGGCTTCTTGATCTCCCTTCTCCCTCCTGTGTTATCTTAACTTAAAGATACTGTGATGAAAGCGTTTTGCCAGACGTCTAAACTGCGCCTTAATTTAACCAAGGCAGGCTCAATTTTAGCCTTTTTTCTTCGATCGCGATGAAGAAACGTTAATTATACTAGCAATTTTTTTTCTGTTGTAAAGCGTCAGGAAGGCCCCTCTGAAGGGTTGACTGTAAGGCCTTTAGAAGGGCCTGAATTGGAAAAATAAAATGAACTAAAACAGCAATTTTTCCTGTTTAAAGGAATAAAAATTAAATTTTGATCAAAATGATAGCTTTTCTGGAGAGAAGCAGTAGAAATAACTAAGAGGCCTTTGAATAGGGCCTCTTTTTATAGTTAAAATATATTATTCGAGTTAATGCTTTTAACAGTTTTGACCTAGATTCTAAATCAATACAAAGGTTAATTATAGATTAACTTTCAAATTTAATTAATTTTAAATTAAGTTTAATTACATTAAAGCTATTTTAAATTTATAAAATATATAAAATTAGCGAATTAAAAAAAAAATTTAATTATCTCTAGTAACAGTAAGGCCCTTTAGAAGAGTTTTCTATAAAGCTCTTCTAGGAACTCCTTTCAGAAAATCTTTGTAAGGCCTCATCATAAAGCCTTTCTTAAAGAAACACTTATATAGGGCCTTATTAAGGCCTCTTACTTGTAAAAAATAATAAATGCATTAATGTAATTACAACGTAATTATAATTTTTTTTTTAATATTGAAAAGTCAATTAGTAATAAAAGCTCTTCTGATGCCCCCTTTCAGAAAACTTCTTATACGGCATTATCTTACTTCTAATGGGCCTTATAAAGGCCTCTTACATCAGAAATAACGAATGAGTTAATCTTATTAAGGCGTAAAGGGGTGCCTTTTCCCTTCGAACTTACTCAAACTATTAAAAACGAATTAATAAAAGGGGGAAGAATATTGTAGTGTTAGAAAACACAGAAAAATTGGAAAATTTACCTTTGATACGAGTAAATCCCTAGAAATATACCATGGAAAAAACACGTAGAATTTTAAAGAACGTTGAATAAAGAAGAATAAGCGCAAAGCCTTGTTTGGTTGTGTGTGTGTGTGTGTGTGTTGTAAAGTAAAGACGTGTTTCGAATATGTTGTCAGGAACAAAGCGCTGGATCGTGTAATTGGAGGTTGTAAAGTAATAAAACAGTTTAGAAAAGGTGCGGATGACACTTTAACCACCCGCTGTTGACTGTGAATAGTAAACGTTTATCCCAGTAAACACTACTGAATACCAAAAGGGGTGAAAGTAAAACTACAACAACACCTTCTTTACTCGAAATAAATTGTTTAAGATCCATCCTTCTTCTAGGGAAAAAAAGGGAGGGTGGGAAGAAAAAATTGTTTTCTCCCGCTCCCTTCTTAGAGGTATCCTTCTAACAATAAGGAGAAGAAAAAAAAATAATGAAAGTACCCCCACCTTTTCAACATCCCCATTGTAAATCATCATAATTTGGACAGGTCCTTGTTTTAGGGCATTTTACTGATTTTTCTGCTTCCCTTCGACGTGTGAAAAATGTATTTTTAAAGTGGTTCTGTTGTTGTATGATTCCTTTAAGGCTTCTGTTGGAGATGGTTCCCTTTAAGGCTCGTTTTGTTTCTTTGTTAAGGCTATTTCTTTCTGGGCATAAGTGTGTTTTCTTAAGGCTCTTCTTGTGTTATTTGTCGAGTACACCCGTCGAGAGCCTGATATACAAGCGTTAAAAGTGCCTCGCTATGCCTCTCTTGCGTTGTATATCAAAGCTACTTCCCGTGAGCCTGGTATAAGTTT
>NW_019387661.1:0-9644 GCF_000671375.1 Centruroides sculpturatus | reverse complement strand
ATGAGAAAACTGTGCACAAGATGGGTTCCGGGTTTGCTCATAATGGAACAAAAACAGCATCTTGAGAATGTTTCAATCGAGTGTTTGGTGATGTTTACAGCAATAAAGCTATGTTTTTGTGTTGATTCATAACAATATATGAAACATGGGTCTATCACTTCATGTCTGAGGCAAAAGAACAGTCAAAACAATGGACCGAAAGGGGAAAATCGGCTCCGAAGAAGGCAAAGACAGTTCTATCTGCTGGCAAGGTTGTGGTGTCAGCTTTTTGGGATGCATGTGGGATAATTTTCATTGATTATCTTCAAAAAGGAAAAACAATCAATGGTGAATATTATGCGAGTATTATGCAGCACTTGAGTGATGAAATCAAGAAAAAATGGCTGCATTTGGTGAAAAAAAATGTTGTTTCATCAAGACAATACACCAGTTCACACATCTGTTATTGCTGTGGCAAAATCAATTAGTTAAGGTTCGAATTGCTTCTTCACACACACTATTTGCCAGATTTAGCCCCCTCAGATTATTTTCTCTTTCCAAACTTGAAAAAATTGCTCAGTGGTAAAAGATTTGCCAACAATGAAGAGGTGGAGTCTGCGGTTGATGGCTATTTTGAGAAGCTTGATGTTCCTCACTATAAACAGGATATTGAAGCTGTTGAACATTGCTGGGAAAGGTGTATCGAGCTAAAAGGAGACTATGTTGAGAAATAAAGATGTTTTCCCAAATTTTTTGTGTCTTTGTTAGGTCAGGTACTTCTGGTACTACCATCATAAGTATAGTTACCATGGATAAAGTATGCTATCTATCAGACCTTCAAAAAAACATGAGCATTGGCTTTTGGGCAAAGATGCTGGCATTTTTGAAATAGTGGACTTTCTGAAATGAAGTTTTTATTTCTTTGTATTTATTTTCATATATTTTTGCTTGTGGTTACATACTATGATGTCATGAGTAAGTAATCTCCAGATGTTACTGCACGTGGATGAAAAGACAAGTCTGATATGAAAATTGGATAGCATAATTTCAGCATTTTTTTTTTATTGTTAATGTTATGGACAATTTTATTGTACTCATGTTTGTTACACTTCAAATAAAACAATATCATCACATCTGAAAATAAATACGAAGAAAAAAAAGAAACAACCTAAAAGAGTTAAATCTACAGAAACTTCATTTTTGCTAAACAGGAAATACCATCACAATTTTTAATCTCGCTTTATAAGCTTTAAATGTGAGGAATAAGAATAGTAATAATAGTGCTAAAGATATGGTAAAATAATAAAATAACTATGTTACACATTTAAAAACAACCAAAGTTGCAAATAATCGAACCCACATCATGTAGCTCCAGTATTTAGAATCTTATCTAGTCAGCTATGTCCATTCCAAGGATAGGTAGATCTTCTAGATTTATAAGCTAAACACTCAATTTTTAAAGGCCTGTTTTTCAGAAACATTTGAGAAGTGGGTCCTATTATTTTGATAAGGAACTATTTGTGTTTAGGGCTACATGCTCACCAAGTTTCATTAGAATCAGAGATGTGAACATCTGGAAGTCTCTTTGTTAGTGTCTTCTCCTACAATGGTACTCATTCATTGCAAAAAAACACCACCAGTCTGCACAGCAATACCAACATTTGACCTGGAAGATTGTCAATGAGTGGCTTTTCCAAGTCAAAGTTTCTGCTCCACCAAGTGGATGGGCATATCAGATGTGAAACATCTAAGAACAAACACCCAGACATGATTGTTGACTGGAGGCAAGTTGGTAGATATGGCAGTGTAGTCTAGGGAATGTTTTCATTGCATGAATTGGGTCCACTGATACTTCTGAATGCAAATGGTTATCTATTGATTGTTGCTGATCAGGTATCTTTAAGCAAGACAATGAACCAAGCCATATGGCCAGAATTGTTAATGAGTGTTTTAAGGAGTATGAAACAGACTTTTTTTCCATGACAATAAATTCCCCAGATCTCAAACCAATTGAACATCTATGGGACCACCTTTATGCCACATCAGATGAATGGATCGTCCATCAAATGACCTGCAGGAACTCCAGGACACACTACAATCTGCATGGGCACAGATACCCCTATCATCCCTTCATCAACTTGTTAAGTTATATATGCTGTGAAAGACACATTCTGGATACTGGATAGGTTGCCATAATCATAATAATATAACTGAACAGTGTATATACAGTATATTAATTTAAATGAGTTTGTTGGTAATAAGCATTTAATGTAAACTTTTTTTTTTTCTCCTTTAAAATACATACAGTAGAACCTCGATTATCTGGACTAATTGGGGATGAAGGTAGTCCGGATAAGGAAAAATCCGGATAATCGAAACAAATACTTTAAGTTGTCTTTTAATGATAATACAACACGTTTTCTGTTCGATGACATATCGGTAATATTAAAAGTAAATACTGTATTTAAACCGTGATCAAATTTTCAAGAAACAAACGTTCGTATTGAATTTGGACTATTACTGACCAACGCTAACAGACTACCTATTGTTTAAAAGGCCCTCTGGTGGTGCAAGAAGACGGATTTTATAAAATAAAAAGCAGTCGAAACTGCATTTTTATGAATAAAAATTTGACAAACTATTTATCGTTTTATGACGAATAAAATTTTTTCGTCGCGTTCGCGGCTTTTAAGTAATGCATAAACCTTCGAGGCGTGAGGCCCTTCGGACCGCGAGGCATAGGCGGTGGCCCACATTGTCCATGCCTTACGCCGCACTTGGTCATAAAAATGATGTAATTTGAATATAAATTATTTATAAATACGTATGTCAAGTTATATTTTTATTACTACGTAAAATATATTTAAGAGTTTACGACCACTGTGCTGGGTGAGACGTTGGTGAAACAAAAAAAGTTATGCATTCCATCACGTACATAAACAGTATCATAATTCGCCAAGTGCAAATCGGCAAATTCGTAAAATTTTTGTTTATTTTGAACAATCCGGATAATCGAAAATCCGGATAATGGAGGTTCTACTGTATTTATTTTTAATAGCACATCATAATGCTATCTTGAAAAGTTATTGTTTATGCAGAAAAGTATGGAAATACAGTAGCTAAATATTGCTTATTTTATGGTATTTTTATTGTTTTTATAACTTCTTATTTAACAAAATTTGATCATTTAAAAATATTTGTTGTCTTAGAAAAACTTTAAATTTAATTTTAAAATCATTATGCAACTTAGAACTGATGGCATCTTATAATTCAAGAAATGTAGTAATTAATTATCTATCTATTTATATGTTAAATATATCTATTATGAAAATAATTCTTTGAATGTTGTGTGCAATGTTAATTGCAGATACATTTAAAATAACATGTAGCCCACCAGTGGCCAAGCAGTTCCGTTCCCTGAACACTGGGAGTTTGGTTGTGGGTTTGCACCTTGTCAGGACAGGTTAGCCACATGGAGTTTTCTGGGTTTTCTCCACATTTGTAATGTCTGAATAGGGACCAGTTACCCTTAAAAAGACCTCCCGGAAGGCATTTCTCCTAGGCAGATCAAATAACATGTAATTTTGGTTTATCATTATCAATTAGAGAAAAATTAGAAACTTTATGACTTGATTTATACTAGCAATGTTCTTTTTTACTTAATACTTTACTGACAGTCTCTTTACAGAAATCGTTGAGTCAGAGAATTAGCAAGGTCTCTCTTATGTGGCTTATAGAATTATGTTCATTCTCAAAATTTGATTGGTTGATTTTGATAAAACTTTTGTCATTTTCTATTAATTGTGATGATGAATTCAAATAATAAAAATGAGACATTTAAATTCATTATTTAAACTCAAATGTAATAAAAAATGGGGGTCTATGACTGTTTTTGAGATACAGTGGGGTCAAAGTGACAATGTCCTTGCTCCCTGACACAAATGAGCACCTAATGGAAAATGGACATGAAAAATGAGACAGGTTCTGTTTTGGAAAAGTTTTACTGTAATTATGTTTCAGTGTATAAATATGATTTATGAAACAAGAAAAAAATATTTAGTTATTTTCATGAAATAAAACAAACACTTTTAACATATTCATTTTTTTACTTGGAGTGTTTGAATGATTTGGATTAATAGTAATGTTAAATAATGAATCATATCCTCATAAAAACAGATCATAAAGAATATAAAAAAATAATTTTTTTTACAGAAATTTATTTTTAATTTAACTGTTTATTCTATACTTTATTCAAGAAGTTAATCTTTTGTTTTTTTATAGCATTTCATAGAAGTTTTTTGAAATTGTTAAATTTTAATGACTGTGCTAAATCATCAGTACAAATCCCATATTTTTTTAGGAGTAAATTTACTTTTTTGTAATGCTTTGAGCTATAAGCTCAGGTAGTACAAAATAATTTATCAAACACATTTTAAAACTTTACTTTGAACAATATTATATTGATAAATTACTAATTTGACAGATTATGTAAGAGTTTTTACATTTTAATTGATTATTTTGAAATCTTATAATAGGAGATGGCCTACAGCACCTGGTGAAAATGGCAGCTCTAGTGATGATGCATCTTCCAATAATGGTCAAGAAAATGATGTATTTTCATTAGGCTTAGATCTTGTAGGTCGAGATTTGGTAGCTTCTGTGAGACAAAGGTAAATTGTAATTTATGTAATGAATATTACTAATTTATAAAATTGAAAATTATTGTAATGTGAGTAAAATATAAATTTTCGTCTACAAGTACATATCTTCTAATATCAGGACTTGTTATACTGGCTTTACAGTTAATGCTACAGAGTTTCACAAAAACAATTTTTTATTTTATTTAATATACCTGTAACTACTGGCAGGATCAACCAGGTATCATACCTGGTTGATCCTGTTAAGCTTAAGTGAAAGTTACATAATTTAGAGAATGCAATTAATAAAATATAATGAAGTAAATTAGTATTAGATTGATTTAAGAATTCAAATCAACTTCGACTTACACGGTTATCGCTTGGTCCCACCTATCGCGTAAGTTTGGGGTATGACTGTACATTGAAATATAATTAATAAGAAAAGTTGTTTAAATTTTTTAGACTGTATTAAGTTTAATTAGCTACCAGCTAATTAGGTCTGACAGACTACAAATTAGAAGCTGGACTGAAATTAAGAACTGGTTTAAAGGATAAGTGACTTAGATATTTTGGGTGTGAATATTACATCATTTATTGGTATAGTAGTGATTTGGTAGATTGTAGATGTAATGGAGAAGAGAAAATTAAAAATTGTACTTTCAGTAGTTATATATACAGTGATACCCCGAACTTACGCGATAGGTGGGACCGAGCGATAACCGCGTAAGTCGAATTCGCGTAAGTTGGGGTATAATTTCGCAATTTGTGTAAAACCCAAGTTGGATGTATGTAAGCTAATAAATGTTCTCGTTAATCTTATCTCGTCTTTTGATTCGTAGAGTCTCTCACAACAAACATAGAAATAAATAACACAAAATAAATTGTGGCTATGTGTCGATTCCGTGCGACACGTCTGAACATGTAAGCCGAACAATAGTGTGGAGGGACTGAGTAATCGAGAGTTGCTTGGTGCTCAAACAAAAGACGAGTCGACGAAATTTGAAAATTGCGTAACTCTGGGTTTGCGTAAGTCGGGGTAGCGTAAGTCAAGGTATTACTGTACTACTGAAAGTACTAGCGGATGAGTTCATTTTCTAAAGTCGGATGAGTTCATTCTCCAAGACTCCACTCCTGTAACGCCACAACACGTAAGTGTTATAATCGTATAATAAACGTTGGCGTGAAGTGACATTGTATTATATTGTGCCGTATATGTACAAAAAATATATTAGGAAATTTGGTGGATTCTATCTACAATATCATAATATAAGTACTCTTAACACTTCCAGTCTATGGCCAAGTCTTGTTTATCAAGCCAGTTTTCATCTAAAAGACAAAGGTCAAGTCTCACTTGTTCAGTTTTACATGCCAAACAGCACATATGACACATCTGACAAGAATATACTCTTCACCATAATTTACTTGATCATTCAATTATTTGATTTANTGGAATTCAATTTCAACTTCAATTGCCAAAAGAGGATCAGGCATTCTCTGAAATCATACTGAAGTTTTGAATAATAATGATTTTTTTTCCTCCTTAATCATTTTAAAGAAATTTGCTTATAAAATGGTATTATTAGGCCAACAACTGTGTGTAAATCATCAATAATTCTTGAATTTAATGTAATTATCATAAAATATATTTAAAATACCAAGTATTTAATATGATTTAAAAAACAAATAATTTTTCAGAATTTTAGGTTAAACACCTGAAATTCTGAAAAATTATTTGTGTTTTATTCATTATCATAAAATTCCATTGTTTCATTTTTTATTTATTCATTAATTATTTAGTTTGTCCAATCAAAATTGCTCATATCTGATTATATTTGTCTATGTAAAAAGTCAGTTTATTTTTATAGAAAATTGGTGCTCATACTTCAATACAAAACATACAAAAAGCAAAAAAGCACAAAATTATACACCCAGAATTTGAAATATTTTACAGGACAGCATTATTACACTCTTCATTGTAAAAATATATATGTATTAAACTTTTAAACTTTCATGCTGGTGCATGTAAACTTATATAAAAGCATGCAGGCACATGCAAACAACTATGAAAAAAAAAATTTATATGAATGCTAGCTGTCTGGGATGGCTTCAAACTTAGTTTTTATCCTGATTATAAAGCAATTATATAATGTTTAATAAAATTTTTTTACATCCATAAAAATTTACAATTTTATTCATTTCTTTACAATTTTATTATTAATTTAAAAAGATATAATTAATTATTAATTTATCGAACTACAATGAAATTTTAAAATATATATTCATATTAATGGGAATATTATATCATTTGTGTCTCATTAATTTACATTACTGTCAAATATATTGATCGATATTAGAAATGTTAAATTCTCGTATTATTGGACTTAATCCACTTTATATTTGTAAACTATATTCAACTTCATTTTCTGAATATTAGAATAAATAGATTTGAAAAATATCTTGCATATCAGATGTATGTAATAGAAGATTAAATATTTTTATTCAAAGATCTTTACAACAATATGTCATTTTATTATTATATTTTATTCTAAACAATTGAATGTGTGATGATAAGCATCTTTTAATTAGCATTTATTAAAAAAGAAGTTCTTTATTGACACCAAAGGTGAATATTTTGATCACAATATATATATATGTATACATTATTTGTCAATATATGAAAGAATGTTTTAAGATTTATTCTTGCTCTATTTTAAATGCTGGTTGCTTTATTTTGTTTTTTTCCTCTAGTAATTTGTGTTTGTGTTGAAAATTGTTTCAAATAAAAATGTCAGAACAGTATTGTAAATCTTTTACATAAGAATAAAAATAATTCAGAAATCTGATAATATATATGTATGTACTGTACCATTGAAAGTTATTAATTAAAATTACATATAATTTTGCAGAAAATGTACTGTACATTGCACTGTTTATAAATTAATTTTTTATTATATAATCTGTATTCTAGATCATTCTCAAAGTTGTTGATTTGTGGATACTTTAAGTCACAGATGAACCATAGACTGCCTTTGCTCTCATCTACTTGTCTTCAGTAAATGTTACCTTAGATAATGATAGACACAGTAGTTTATCATACAATATCTTGTAACCTAACATGAAAGGTTGAGATGCATAACAATATTCATTTCATTAGCTAAACAGCATAAAATAAATTGCATTTTGGAAAAATCACTGGGTCAGTCCAAAGACCACATGTCACATACTTTCTTACCATTGGTCTCTGAACCATACTTTGAGAACCACTACTCTAGAGTATATATATGTAGGATGTTATAATTTATTTTTATTTCTAAATCATATACAATCGCTGTAATATCAATAATTTGATAAATTTATCAGTGTGTTTTGAATTTCAAAGTGAAAACAGTACTGAAAGTATTCAAATTTTTTAAGTAACAAACAACCTAGAAATTAATAATTTGATTTTTATGAACTAAATACCAACAGAATATTGTTGAGTATAGAAACTATAAATCAAGTACATAAATTTGACCCAGTTTTTGAGCATTAACCTTCCCTTTTTTATTTTTGAAGACATTATCTTCATAATTAAAATTTGTAAGATAAAATTGTGTGAATATTGGGTTTTCATAAAAAAAATTTGAATATTGTTAAGTTTCTGAAATCTGAATAATAAAATGAAACTGCCAGATGGAAAAAATTATATAAATTTTCACATGAGAGATTTTATGTTGTTGCATTTGAGATTTTTAATATTTTGAGAGTTTATAGATTATCAATGAATTAAATGCTTTAAGAGAGATTAATATGTTATTGAATGAAAAATTCTTGTTTTTCCGTAAGTCTTTCCAGGTTTATTTAAACTGCTGGTGATTAGAATATTTAGAATTTGTTGGAATTCAATTTCAACTTCAATTGCCAAAAGAGGATCAGGCATTCTCTGAAATCATACTGAAGTTTTGAATAATAATGATTTTTTTTCCTCCTTAATCATTTTAAAGAAATTTGCTTATAAAATGGTATTATTAGGCCAACAACTGTGTGTAAATCATCAATAATTCTTGAATTTAATGTAATTATCATAAAATATATTTAAAATACCAAGTATTTAATATGATTTAAAAAACAAATAATTTTTCAGAATTTTAGGTTAAACACCTGAAATTCTGAAAAATTATTTGTGTTTTATTCATTATCATAAAATTCCATTGTTTCATTTTTTATTTATTCATTAATTATTTAGTTTGTCCAATCAAAATTGCTCATATCTGATTATATTTGTCTATGTAAAAAGTCAGTTTATTTTTATAGAAAATTGGTGCTCATACTTCAATACAAAACATACAAAAAGCAAAAAAGCACAAAATTATACACCCAGAATTTGAAATATTTTACAGGACAGCATTATTACACTCTTCATTGTAAAAATATATATGTATTAAACTTTTAAACTTTCATGCTGGTGCATGTAAACTTATATAAAAGCATGCAGGCACATGCAAACAACTATGAAAAAAAAAATTTATATGAATGCTAGCTGTCTGGGATGGCTTCAAACTTAGTTTTTATCCTGATTATAAAGCAATTATATAATGTTTAATAAAATTTTTTTACATCCATAAAAATTTACAATTTTATTCATTTCTTTACAATTTTATTATTAATTTAAAAAGATATAATTAATTATTAATTTATCGAACTACAATGAAATTTTAAAATATATATTCATATTAATGGGAATATTATATCATTTGTGTCTCATTAATTTACATTACTGTCAAATATATTGATCGATATTAGAAATGTTAAATTCTCGTATTATTGGACTTAATCCACTTTATATTTGTAAACTATATTCAACTTCATTTTCTGAATATTAGAATAAATAGATTTGAAAAATATCTTGCATATCAGATGTATGTAATAGAAGATTAAATATTTTTATTCAAAGATCTTTACAACAATATGTCATTTTATTATTATATTTTATTCTAAACAATTGAATGTGTGATGATAAGCATCTTTTAATTAGCATTTATTAAAAAA
>NW_019387660.1:8876-10073 GCF_000671375.1 Centruroides sculpturatus | reverse complement strand
TTATTTATTTTAAACTTTGAAGTGTTAAATTAGGATGCTTGTAAACAAAAAAAAATTTGGATAATCTTAAGAATAACATTCATCCAGAATTCCTCATGGGTCGGAAGCATTAGTAATATATTGTAAATATTTTTTTTGATACTTTAGATTTACACTACTTTTGAGTTTTTTCTTAACATTCAATTGTAGAACTGAGAATGAGAATAAAACTTTTTGACATTTAACGCAGTCATCTAAAAAATTTTAAGTTTTTTTAGTAAGTTCATTTGTAGCAATGGAGATTATAGTAGGAAATCAACATAATTAGTTAAGAATAGCCTTTAACTTGAAAATATTATGAGATGGTAATTTTATTATAATAAAATTTATTGTAATTTTAATATAAATAAATCTAAAATATTTATAAGTAGTCAATACTTACAGTTAGAATACTATGCCAAAGTCCAACTTCTCTCTTAAAATCCAAAACACATACCATTACTTCTCCTAAAAAGTAATAAATTATTAAACAAATAATTTATCTTCAATGTATCTAAAGCACAATAAGTTTACTAAATAAATAAATTATATTGCAACATATAACTCATGCAAAAGCCTGAGTTTCTTAATTAATCAATTAAGTCTAATTACCTGAGTTATTTTTGGGCTGTAATAAAAATGATTAAACCAATAAATATGGTCTAGAGATAATAGAAGATAGTGACCTATCTGATTTTAATAATTATAAATTGAATTATTTAACATTTCTGTACATTATAAATATCATCAATTGTTTTAAGTGATCTTAGACTTCAAATAATGATAAAATTTGTTTTTTTTTATAATATTGTTTCATGTAAGTTCAAATAGATAAATTACTTCTCAGAAAGTTAAGGGGGAAACTACAAACTGATTCTATTTATTATTAAAATAAATTATTTAAACATTGAATTATGACTATTTACAAAAATTTTTTTTAATTTTTCGAGTCTATCTTTCATCCTTTTAACACACCACAGAAGTAACAGTATATTGGCTTGGATGAATCCTCAAATAAAAGGTCGGCGTTTCGATCGTTTTTAACTTTGTGTGTGTTTCGTTATAATTTATCACGTGTTCTGTGGAAGTTCATCCAAGCCAATATACTGTTACTTCTGTGGTGTGTTAAAAGGATGAAAGATAGACTCGAAAAATTAAAAAATTTTTTGTAAATAGTCA
>NW_019387660.1:0-4893 GCF_000671375.1 Centruroides sculpturatus | reverse complement strand
ATAACATAATTCCATTAAAAAATATATGGAATTTTTAATTTAATGAAGTAAGTTTAAAATATGCCATTTGCCAAAATATTTAAAAATACAACTTAAGGGAAATTTCCTCATCAATCATGAACATCTATCTCGTGGTCACTGATGTCATTGTAATGCAAGTGCAATCACCAATCTGAAATTGATAAAATGTTTATTCTTTAGCTAATATTTCCACAGAATAAATAGCCTATACTTTCTTTCAGAATATAAAAGGAATGTAACCAAAATTCATATAGACTGGACAAAAATTACAGAAGTTATAAGGAATTCACACACATATGTGCACACAGAGATGATGGCTTTTATATTTATATAAAGTTAAATAGATTTTTCAAAAATGTATAATCAGTGCTTTAATTTAATTTCATTATTACACTTATAAAATCAAACATTTTGAAAATATATCAAATTATGAAAATCTGTTTCTTCCACTATAGTAAAACAAAACAAAAAAACAAAAAAATTCTTAACACAATGTATTTATGTTCTTTCACGGCTTTGACTAATGAATTAAAAGTTCCTGTATTGCTTCTTCTTTTCTTGTATTTCACTGGTGTGGAAATTGCCATTGTTTCAACAGAACTATTTCTTTTGACAGCTTCCTTCTCTTTCAGCAATATTTTTGGGATTTTGGTACATGAATTAACAGCCATGAAGGACAATCCACATACTTCCTTATCTGATGATATATTTAATATATCCTCCTCTGTCACCTGTGAAATTTTGTTTTTAGGAACAATTTCATTTTCTCTGTTGAATCGTTTTGGGCATTTTTACTTATTCAAAAATCCAAAAATCTTGTTCAATTTAAATATAAAACAAATCAGCCTAAAGAGGCTAGTCATAAACTGTTGAAGGTACTTGCAAAGTGTGAATAAAGTGTTGATTTTAATGCTGCAAGACAGAGTATGTTATTTTTATTGTTATTTTAAATAAAAATCTTGGCGTGAAGTGCACCATTTCTTTTAGCAAAGAACATGACATACAGGAAAAACCATGAAGTAATGTGACATTTTCTTGGCGATTTTTGAAATATAAACATCGGAATTGATAAGGAATTACCTTTATTTCTTTGAAGGTAAAAATCATGTTTGGTAGTGTTTTTATACTTATTAAAAATTCAAATTATAATGTTTCTGAGCAAGAATTAGGATTCTTTCCAATTTAATACTCTTTCTATTAATTTGTAAAATTTTCAAGTTGTATTGCTTTTGTGCATAATATAATAGAAAATATAGACACACACTAATAAATTATAATTATTGTTTTAGAATAGTGTTCAATATTAGATTTAAAAAAACTCACTTCAATATAAGCTGCAGCTTCTTCACTAATTCTAACTGGTGGTTGCCAATCTTTGGGAGGTTTACTAAGATGCTCAGTTACAAACCAATTTAGTTTTGGCCAGCCTAATAAAATAATTAATTACTGTATTCAGTTTAAGTTTTAAAATATTACATTTATCAAAATAAACAGTATTAAAATTACCTTTAAATGTATGAATTTCACCTGTAGCAGTCTTTGGTAAACCTTTATAACAAGCTTCTGAAGTTAATGCATAACAAACACCACAACTTCCTAAGAGAAAGCCAATTTGTTGGGATCCAGCATCCTAAATATTTATAAAAATTTTTGAATTAAAATTAATAAATACTTATTAATTTTTATATATTTTTAATGAAAGACTTATTTTCTACAGATATACATAATAATATATTATATATATCATTCTGATAACATGGCACTAGTATGATACTATACAACACTTTATAACTAAATTAGCAGATTATCAAACATTATAATACAATATTCAACTTATGTAAAGTTATACAAAACTTTACTAAATTATAATAAAGCTTATTTAACTCAGCAATATCACTCCTAATATTCTTTAAAATAAGATACAAATAAAATATAGCATTTAATTTAGTCTTAAAAATTAAACTTCTTATGTACTTTCAAGAAACCATAATTTTAAATTTTTTTTTAGTTGATTCAGAATACATCTCCCATATATATTAGTTCAATGGAAAATCAATGTCTGATATACATTTGTTGTCATAATTTATGCTTTTTTTAAATTGTAACTACAACATAACTGAAGATCATCTATATTAGAAGCATTCAAACATATTGAAATATAAAATCTTTCATAAAACCTAAACCGTTTTGCTGTTTCAAAATAAATTTAAGATCATAGTAAAAGTTTGTTTGCATTTAAGAAAAAAAAATACTAAAATTTTTTATTGTGATTTAATATAAAAATCCTATTAAATATAAGCATTAATTAAAAATACACATTATAAAAAATATGAATTATGAACAAATGCTGTAATAATGATCAATCAAATTATCATTACTTTGTGTTCCAATGTTTTTGCTATTCCACAGGTTTTAAAATTTTAATTATTCTAATTGTACAAAGTTTCTTCATTATTATCTATGTATCTTTTGACTTTATTAATATCAAACAAACAAAAAAATGTCCAAAAAGAAACAGATTTTATTAGTGTATACATTTTTAGTTAAATATAATTAATAACTTTAATGCTGATTATTTTGATTATTTCCAAATTATCTTAACATAGATGTAAAATTAAATGTTATGCTTAATGAATAATAAAACAATAAAAGCATAATGTTTTGTTTAGCATTTGTTTAACTATTTATACTGTTTTAGCTCTATTCTGTGAGATAATTTACATTGATAATCTAATAATTAAACACTTAACTACTTATTTCATCTGATTTTATAATACAAATTTTAAAATTGACATACTCTTCTTGTTAATGGAACTTCAATTGGCACTGGCACTATACCAGCTGTCAAGCAACCATAAAAAGTACATAAAAAGGCAACTGGATCATTATTAGGATATACTACTGCAACCTAAGTAAAGAAAAATTATTATTTTATTTAAAAATAAATATTTTCATAAATTATTTATAGTTATAGTCATACTAATTAATTAAAATAGGTACAAAAAATTTTTAGTTGTTTTATATTATATAAGTTAATATAATATTTAAATCTAATACAATCAACTCACATTAATATGAATTGCTAGGTGAACAGTAGGTAGTTTGCTTTATTAAAAATTTGTATTAATGATTTTCAGGGTCAAGGTCAATGTTATATAACTTAGGGAATTGGTTTGATCAATTTCTCTAAATTATAATATTTTGAATTAATTTACTAAATAAAGTGGTATAAAATAAAATTTATTTACAAAAACAAATTAATGTTCTAAATGATTTTCAAATCAAACAAAATGACGAAACAGTATTCAACGTTTAAGTGTGGTGAAATATATCAGAGTGGTTAAACAAAAAGCTAAAAGGCAATCTGTAATTTTTTTCGTTGACGATTGTTTGAAAAAGTAGAAAATGTTTTTTGCATGAAAAGAATAAAAATGGAGCCAAATTTGGCACAAAGTAGCCAAACCCAACATCACTGCACATATTCCCCAATATGCAAACTAGCAAGTGTTTGCATAAGATCACATCCATTTAAGGGGGTGAGCATTGTTAAACTTTAACCCAGTGGTTTAACAAAGTGGGTGGTAAGTAAATCTAGGAGATGAAAAAAAAAGGAAGCAGCAGGGTGCTGGAGACAGGGTACTGAACAGTGACCATAGATGTAGGTTGGGATCACTGACAACTGTTCTCTTTCCTCTGTTATAATGAGCAAGAAACATTGCATGTTGAAAACAATGTACGGTAAAGACACAAAGTATGAGGTTTGTAAAAAGTTTTCCTAAGAATATTTCCAGGCCTTTCTCACACAAAAGAAAATGGAGTTAGGGAACATTAGATATGACTTTATGGAATCAAGGGGGCAGTGGCTTGAAAAAGTTTGGGAATCACTACTTTAACTTATCCCATGTTGAAATTTTTCTCTGATGCATGTCACTTCACATTGAATTTTTGTCAATGTTAAGCCTAACAAAAATTACGTTTTAGAAAAAATTAATCATGGCTATTGTATTGTCCAAAATTATTTTTTTATAAAGAAAATACACACATTAAAAAAATGTAAAAACAAAAAAAATTATATTTTGGAAGTTTGTTTTAATATAAAAATTATGACAACTAGTGACATCTAGTGTCAAAAACACAGAAACAAGATATCTCGGGTTCACTGGTCAAGGTCATAATGTTTCAACCCAAGATATTTTGAGAATACCATGGGATATATTAACCCGTATTTTCTGAGTACAGCAGAATGGTCTGCTGAAACCAGATGTTTCAATTACCCTACAATTGGGATATTGAACCCATTTTTGCTTACTAGAAGAAGAAAATCTATCTAATCAAAATGGAACATTTATTACAATATCACTTTTTGTTGTTCATGTCAAAAAATATAAACAGCAACCATTATTGAAAATAGAGTTACTTCTTGTGGGATTTTAAAGATAATTTACAGTTCAATTTAAGAAAATTTGAAAAAATTTTTTGTTTGCTTTATTACATGAAAATCAACATTGTGACAATGGTGTTTTGTCAGAGCTTATGGTAAAATTTGCTTTATCAGTGTTCGTTTTATGGTGAATTGTTTGTATATATACTTAGATAAAATACTATATTTTGAAATTCTTAGAAAAATATCTTTAATAGTTTTAAATCAAAAATTAATCACAAACTAGCTTCAAAATCATAAAATTTTTCTGAAATTTTGAAGATAAAATTTACTGAAAGTTTATAATATATTATTGGAAATAATAATAATGATATATTCTTTAAAAAATAATTTAGAAATAAAGTTTTCAACTGTTATGCTGTTTAAAAACTATAATTTAAACTCAAGAAATTTATATAAAGTTTCTTCATTATTATCTATGTATCTTTTGA
>NW_019387659.1:1811-9799 GCF_000671375.1 Centruroides sculpturatus | reverse complement strand
GTTTTATATTAAATTATTCTTTGTTATTTTACTTGCTGTTATATATAACAGAGGGAAAGTATGGCCCCTAAGATTTTTACATTTTTGGCCTCGGAGGACCTTCAAACATCAAGGAATGCAAAAAAATTTGGGGATTTTTTTCTGTGTATGGATGTTAGTATGTTCTCTTCGAAGCTTAATAACTTCTGTTCCTTTTGTCGAAAACTTTTGTAATTTTTCAGGGTGGTTTGTGTATTAGAGGCATTGATACCATTAAATTTTGGTGGTTAAAGGTCGAAGGGATGAGGAGATACAGAGAGATCAGTTATCGTATCTCGAATAGTGTCGGACTTAATGGAGATTTTACTCGTTATTAGCATTTACAATTTTTTAAAATAAAACTCATCTCTAGTCTCAAAATTAAGTTTTTTTTTGTCATTTTATAATAAATAAGAATATAAAAAGTTTTTAATAAAACCTCATAACAGATAACGCCATACACAATTTTAACTCTTTTGCCGGGAAAGTTAAGCAACTCGCTGGAAATTTTGCTAATATGTTAAAATATGAAGTAAATTACAGGTAACCTTTATCATGCGTTACAAGGAGTTGAGGGTGTTTACAGAAACGTTAAGTAATGCTAGGGTCTATATTCTTGGGTAACAGAAAGATTCTTTTTAGTTTCCTGGCTGTTATATATAACAGAGAGAAAGTATGGCAATCGGTAAAAAATTTACATTTTTGGAATTAGAAGACTTTGAAACGTCAAGAAATGCAAAAAAAAATTCGGTGGTAATTTCTGTCTGTATGTGTTTGTGTGTGTTTGTGGGGCACAATTTTGTTCACCCTCTTTGAAGATTAATAACTGCTGTGCTTTTTGTCGAAAATTTCTGAAATTTTGCAGGAAGGTTTATTTATTAAGAGGATTGATGCTCTTAAATTTTGGTGATTAAAGGTCGAAGGGGTGAGAAGATAATGAGAGTTTGTGTATCTCCAGTAGGGTCAGACTTAATGACGATTTTACTCGTTATTAGCATTTACAGCTTTTTATAAAACCCATTCTTGCCCTCAAAATTAAGTTTTTTTTTGTCATTTTATAATAAATAAGAATATAAAAAGTTTTTAAGCACCACACACAATTTTAACTTTCATTCCGGGAAAGTTACGCAACTCATCGCTGGAATTTTTATATAGAGAAACGGCGAGAGTAAAATTAATTAGTGAAAATTATCTTACACTACTTAAAGTACTAAATTACTTTTGCCAAGTATCCATTGAAGATCTGGTTAAAATCAAAAGGTAAAGAGATAAGTGGATTAGCGAGATTAAATATAAGGCCAACAAAATGGTTCCTGCTATATGAACTACTCGCTTAATACCTTATAATGATACGTCATTAACTCCTAATACCTTATCATTAATCACAAACAAGTGAGGAAAATGCCTAAACTTTCTTGCTCCAGATTCGTTTCTGGAAGAAGAAGAAGAACAGGTAAAAAATCGAAAGTAAAGTAAAGAAGAAAAAAGTGTTTAACATGTTTTCCTGGCTTAATGCCGATTGTGTGTATTGAAACTCTTTTATTTCTAAACATTATAATGTTAGAAGAATTTGTTTTGGCAAGAGAAATCGTGTTTATAACATCAACCGAAGAGAAAAATTTAAATATTAAATCCATCAGCTTCTGTAAAAACTTCTCTACAATTTATTAAAATNCATCGTATATATCGATAACATAATAAATTATTCGAATCATTATAATTCATTTATCTGTTTATCTTTGACTCGGCTTATCTTTTAATTGTTGAAGGTAAATTTGTCCTGAAACATCAATGGAAATGGCAATAAGCACGCATCATACATTAATACAGAATGATTTATTAGGAGACAAGAACATCAAAATAAAATTTCAGGTGTATCAGCTTAAATATTGTAATGTTTTCGAAAGTTACTTTTTGTTTCTAAATATGTCAATATATAATTATGTGGAATTATATTTACTTTTTGAGCAATCACGAGGCCTTTAATGAATATCCTAAGTTAACTTCAGTTAAATCATCCAAATCCTCACCTCTATAATCACTCGGAATCACGGATTATCATGAATTATGCACAAGTAATCCACATTTCTAATCAATTGTAATTATTCTAATCAACTGCATAATTGTTGCATTTAGCTCCAACTAACAGGAAATCAAAAACTCGAATAATTTCCTAGCTTTATTCCACTCACCATTATAGCTAATAACATTATAATATAGTTTATTGATTTTAAAACAGTATTATTCTGTAGAAAATGGCAACTGAATAGTATTAAAAATAAATGTCCAGACTACAGGTCTACTAAAGAAAAATAAGAATAAATTTTTGTATAATAAATGTTCTGAGATTAAAGTTTCAGCTGTTTCTAACTTTTTAAAGTATTTTTTTTTAATATTAATTTTGGTTTCATTTCCAACTTCCATTTCAAATCTGATGTGTTTGACATCCCGAATAATTAATGGTGTTGCCTTGGCAACATAGAGAATTCAACTTTAGGATTTATTAAAATTTTCTCTCTCGCATCGAATTCGTTCATACAAATACTTTAAACTTTACTTTTAAAATTTAATTTTTTTTTATCATTGAATATATATATATTTTTTATTTACAAATCTAATCGTTAATTTATATATTTTTAATAGTATTTTACAAAGTTAAAGCTCTATTTTATAATTAATATTAACAATTTTTATGATAATTTTATAATTGATTTAATTAAAGGTAAGTGATTTTTTTTCTTAGAAACGAGCAGTAATTTTTAATCATCTTTTAATTTAAAAAATATTACGTAAAACTTACCTTCTAGATCGGAAATTCCTATATATTTAATCTGTGTCTCTGGCCCCTAAGCTTTTAATATCTGGTCTCGATTTTAGTAGTGTCTTTCCCCTGTACATCACACTTCTCCTGATAACAATGGAGTCATGTCGGTCATCTATCTAATTTCTTTCTGGAAAAAATTTTAAATTGAAAACAAGTGACTTCTGAATTAGACAGGAAATACTTATATAGTTAATTGGGATTCCCAACATTTCCGAATCTGGTCTCGATTTTTATCTATTTAACTTGTAAGTTTGTTCTCGAGATTAACGAAGGATAGACAGTGTTTAGTTTTTGCAATTTGAAAATTAATATATAAAGATGTAATTAAAACGAAAATAAAAAAAAAGTTATCGTAAGAAGTTATATAAGAAAATATTACAAAATGGCGTAAATGTCACAAAAAAGAATAGAGGTAAAAAATTATTTTCGTATGGATTTATGGTGCAGGCTTTCCTGTGACCTTTCATCAAAACGATGTTGACGTCAAACGGATGCTCGTTTTGGTCTTAAGACTCTCCCCGGTTATTTGTCTTCTCACGAGAATTCTTGTCATAGTATCAGTTTTATATTATATACTGGAAACAGACTTCCGAATTTGCAATAATAAAATATATTTGTTATATTAAACTTAATTACTACATAAATAATGTGATTAAAATGCAAAAAAAATATATAGTAAAATTTAGATGATTTATAATTATGCAACATTAATAAATATTGCATAATTCGTTACAATGTAAACTTAAAATAAAGTCAGTCATTAATGAATTATCTCTTTAAAACAAATTTTTTTCTAAATGTCTTTTTAATTCTCGTAATAATCATCAGATGGCGCCACGTCATTAGATCCTGTAAAATCGGTAGTGGTAGAATTACAGTAAATTAATATTAAAAAAAAAGTGTATAAATGTAGATTGTATCAAAAATTTTTATTAAAAATACAAAATTAATATAAAATTTAAATATTTCGATATAAATAAATAAAATAACATCAATCATTTGTATAAAAATAATGTATTGAAAGTATTATATCCTTCTATTTTAGAATTTTATTATATAATTTTTAATTAAAGATAAAATTCGAATACTGTTTTATATCATAAATTATTATTTTATAGAAAACAATAAGTAATATCTTTGTTTATACATGTCATATATATATTTATTACTGTTATCTTCACGTAAAATGTAGGAGAAGAGTGATTTTTATAAAGAAAAAATTATTATAATAAAAAGTATGTATTTTTTTTATTGCATTTTAATAAGTAAATAATAATAATAATAAATGATTTTTTAAATATTAAATAATATATTTTTCTATTTATTTAGGTTTAAGCAGAAAACTATTTATCACTTTTGTCAGAAGGAAGTGCTTTCTTCTCGACAATCTTTATAAATTTAAGGAACACAAAGAAAGGTTTTCACTGTAATTTTCTAGAATAGATAAATTTTAAGAGAATTCCTTTTTTTATTACTAAGTTTAAAATAATATATGTTTTTATTGTCAAAATTTATTTAAAACGATAAAAGTTTAGCCAAAAATACTTTCCTTCCTTCCTCCTCTTTTTTTTTTTTTTTTTTTGGCAGATTAGACAAAATTCCTATTTTATCATCGATACAAAAGAGTTAAATATTTAATTATTTACAGGCTAAATATTATTATTTTTTAAATATAGAATTTAAAAATTACGATTCATAAAAATGGAAGAAAGTTCATTAATGCTTATTTATTAATTTATCTGAACGTCGCCAAATCGTTAAATGAATTATGAATTTTGTCTTGCAAGAATTTTTACATAAAACTTACCATAATAACAAAATAATAAAAGACATAAAGTGTACTAAAACGAAAAATAATGTAGAAGACTTAAAGCTAAAATTAATGTCTTACAAAAGCTGTATGAAACAGTTTAATAGGGATAATTCGCTTGCTCACTAAACACTTTAATACTAGTCATTTTTATACAAAACTCTAGTAAATTGTTTCTAAGTGTTCACTTGGAGTGTCCTGTGAAAAGCAATTTCTCATTTACTGATAACTTTATTTTAAAATTGCGATTAAAAAAAATCATTTTACTTACTTTATGTTAATAAAATTTTATATAATTGAGGAAAAGGGAAAAATGTTTCTTATCATTACTTAACAAAAGTAATTTCCCCTTCTTATAGATAACTAATTTAATTTTATTTTACTAAAAAACTGAGATTTTGTTTTTAGTTATAATTAAAGAAATCCTGTTAAATATTTGTAATAAAGTTTTATATTTTACTTTATTGTGTTGTATATGTGTTATTGTTGTGTTGTAAGCGTGTGCACGTTTATACATATTACTGTATATATGTAAAATACCTTATAGCATACCAGTATATTTGTAAATAAATAAATTAAGTAAAGGGAAAATATTTGAATGTGACAAAAGTACACATGTATACATATTACTTAAGAGTTTACTTTCATCCATATGGGTGAAGGCAGTTTTGCACGTATTAATTTGAGCTTTTTTAGTATATTTTCTAGCTGTGCTATAGTATATAGTATATATACTATATACTATATACTATATACTAGCTGTGCTATAGTATATAGTATATAGGCTATACTGTACAGAAGTATTACACTTCTGTACAGTATAGCCTATATACGGTATAGTGTATGAGAACATATTATTTGTTCTCTATTATAATTTTAATTTAAATTTAAACTGTTAATAATAATGGTATTTAAATGTAATTAAATATCACTTTGACATTCCTTTATAGAAATATCATTAAATAAATATTTTAAATTCTCTTATGATTAATTTTCAAAAGTTCTTATTTGTTTTTTTTTAATATTTATAACAGATAAACTCAACTAATATAATACCATTTTAATTGACTTTAAATTAAGCGTTAATTTAAACTGGAATGCGTAGATATTTCATTTTAATAGCTATTTTAAAATGTTATTTGATATTACTGTATTTTATAGAAGTAAGAAATTAATAAAAACGAAAGTAAAAATAATTTTTTTTTTGCAGAATTTGAAATTTTAAAATCTAAAAACTAAATTTTTTCTTACAGAAGTTTATATATATATATTTGTATAAACAGATAAACAGCACGCACCCGTCTATAGTAAATACGTTAAACTTTACTTATACACTATTTACTGATATTAAGGTAAACAATTCTAATTTTTTTTTTATTCTTTTAGAAAAATTTTATGTACTCTAAAATAAAAAATTCGACTGTCAAAATATTCCGACTACGAAATGTCAAAGTGTAAAAAAAATCTGGATTTAAAAACAGCTGAATGTACACATTTTATCAAATATTTTTTTTTTATTAAAAACACATCAAAATTACCATTCGCATTCGTATAATTTGTTATTAAGTTATAGGAAATAATTCTAATTAAGTTATAGGAATTAATTTAGTTTTATTAATTATTTTAATATAGATTTTTTTCTAATACAAAACATTAAAAATTATTATTATTCTACTAAACTAAATGCTTTAATTGAACAGCATTTTCAAAATCGTTTAATTATTCCACTTTAATTAGAAGAACTCTAACAATTCAACCACTTAACCTTCATTTAATGAATTCTCCATTTATTCGCGGTGCATACAGTAAAGCCGTATACACGTAACGGTAAACTGACAGGTATACCTGAACCTGTGTATGAAAGAACTATTAGATTTTTTTAATCTATACGTTCAAGTATATAAGATAGGTGTATTTCTCCTGTTTTTAACACACGAAAACATAATAAAATTTTAAATAAAACAATTTTATAATTATTCTAATGTAATATAACCCATTTATAGGTCAATAAATAATTAATTTTTAAAAAAATAATAAAAGTTTAAACATTTTTTTAGACCCATCACTCTTAAAAACTGTTCAGGTTTGGGCGATAAACAATAATAAGGTCGCTCTCGTATCTAAAGAATTTGCATTATTTCTCATTGTTATGTAAAGATAGATTATAAATAAATATTTAAATTAATCATACTTTTACAATTCTTTTATTAAAAAGTAAATTCCTTTACTCTACGTAGAATTTTCAAGCATGTATTAAAATGAAAACTACTTGATAGTCGTGCCTCAACAGTTCTTTTTTTCTTAATTTATCCACTTAACTAATGAAATCGTGTTTAATTAACAAAGAAACCCGATGAATAATACGATTTTAAAGAAATTAATACTAATTGTAAAACATTGCAACACGTCAGGGAACTTTGAAAAATAAAATGTTGAATATTAACTATGTTGAGCTTTACTTTCTTAAATAGAAGCGAGAGAACTTAATGACTCTAATCTTGTTTAACAGCAATCTGTCATAAGCAGGTAATATTACATTTCTATAATTTATTATCATTACTTTCCTTCTTTCTTTTTAAGATGTACGAAGAGAATTCACCATTTGGATACTCGATTTTGGTAGAAGGTGCATTCGATCAATTAAGAAAATGTATGCATTAAACAACTTAAAAAAAATACTGTTTATTTAATGTTTCTACCGTGTTTTAAACCTCTTAAGAGATATTATTGCTGATTTCTTAAAATTTTCTTTCACTTTTTTTAAAGAGTTTACTTCGACTAAACTCTTCTCCAGGTAATATAAAATGTTCATCAACTTAATTGTCTAAGCGTGTATCTTTTTCAATTTTTCTATTTTAATCTCCTAAAATATGAAGTTATAATAAGAATTTTCTTTAGATAATTAAATTAAATTCTACGATTGTGATTTTAATTACTTCCGCATTATACCGTAATTTGTTTATATTATTTGTCACCTTTTTAAAGATAAATTTAAAATGTTTAGATTGTTTCTAGATTAAAATATAAATAAATAAACAACAATTTTAATTATTATTTCTCACTTTTACACACAGAAAAAAAATTCTCTTTATGTTGAAGATACTCGTAGCTGTATAATACAATGAATTCAGTTCATAGATGAAGGTAACACTATTATTTCTTGACAGAGAATCTAATTAAAACTAAATATTGTTTGGTAGGAATAGAGAGCAGCTGTTTGCAATTTCTTCATTGGATGAAGAAGAAGAGGAAAAAAAAATTGTTTTTTTTTTTAAATCTCATAAGAATATTGATTTTGCGATACACTTTGGTTTTTCTTTTAAACTTTACAACTAA
>NW_019387659.1:0-649 GCF_000671375.1 Centruroides sculpturatus | reverse complement strand
GTCTTTTTAACTTTTATAAATGTAATTATACATTTATTTTCATTTTAACAATTATATAAATTCTATTGTATAATATTTATTCATAAAATACATATAAAATGCACTTAACTCAATAAATATTTTTTAAATTTATTTAATTAAACCAGAGATTTTTTAATACAGTATTTATAATTGTGTAGATCTTAAAGGAAACGAAGAAAATGACTTTTTATTAAATTAATAATAAAAAAAAATATAATTTTTAAAGAAATATTTCTCTAAAAATTCTCTGACTTCTTAAAGATGCTTATGATTTATGCTATGTTTATAACATTAAATACAAAATTAAAT
This sequence comes from Centruroides sculpturatus, assembly GCF_000671375.1. NCBI lineage: Eukaryota > Metazoa > Arthropoda > Arachnida > Scorpiones > Buthidae > Centruroides > Centruroides sculpturatus. Next base: position 319 of record NW_019387659.1, on the reverse strand, counting down.
GTTATTTTTACATATACAGTACGATATAACACACACATATATATATATACATATTTTGGAGTGTACAGTATAATATAAACATTCAAATTGTTATCATACATTTAAATCTAGATAATTAATCTTATGTAATTATAGCAACTACTACAATTAATTCGAAACATATAAATAACCAAGAAGAACGTATTATTATATTATAATGAAAATTCATTACATTCTTCTAAAATGTATTTATTTTTATTCATATTTTCTAGCTTTACAATCTTAAAAACTGTATAAAAATCAAAGCTTCGATCTAATTGACGATGCCATATCAATTAAA
>NW_019387658.1:0-9644 GCF_000671375.1 Centruroides sculpturatus | reverse complement strand
CAGTTTTAAACGAGCAATAATCAGTGATAAGTGTTTGTGTTTATAGCGAGTCAGTTTTAAACGTGCGATAATCAGCAGCGAGTGTGCCTTTCGGCTTTTCGATGAACTTAGAGTTTCGGACAGAATTTTGTGCAACGAGATTTCAGTATAAAATATGATAGCACGCTAGATAAATTTTTGTTATTTTATTAAAGATTAAAACAATTTTTGAAAGAAATCTTTTGAATTTCTGTGTTTTTTTTTCTTTTTTGCTATAAAAGTGATTATTTAGTCATATTAATAATTAAAATTGGACATGACAGCTAACAAGAATAACCATTTTATGACTTTATACGTAAATGTTAGTTTTAATTAGATCAGTTACTCGTTTAGGTGATATGTTGGTATAATAGAATTTGAAGCATACACTAAGTTAGTCCGAAAGAACATCAAGATATGTGAGAGCAAATGTATTAATATATTTCAATGTTTAGTGAGAAACCAGCAAGAAGTTTGTGAGCTGATATGTTAAATTTGAGCTTAAAAAATATTTGAAGAAATCGTCTGGTATGTACAGTACATGATGATGATTGTTTAGTGTTACTTAATCATGAGCAGTAAGAAGAGAGTGTCACATACAGTTTTAACTCTTGCTGGGAAAGTTATGCAACTCGTTGCTAGTTTTTTTTTTTCTTATTAAACCAGAGGAAATAAGGGCAGTAATGTGTACCACGCAACCCAAGACCTTTGTGTGCATTTACAAGTTTTTCCCAACTCNATATTTGAAGAAATCGTCTGGTATGTACAGTACATGATGATGATTGTTTAGTGTTACTTAATCATGAGCAGTAAGAAGAGATGTAGAAAGAGAAAAGTTTAATAACAGCTAAGCTTTCAAATGTACAAATGTATAATGTATGAGATACATTTAATTTTCTAACAATGTAATATTTAGTTTAGAAGAATACAAATTTCATATTTAATAGCTTATTTCAATTTTTTTTTTCTTTAAACTCTCTGCTTTACAGAAAGTAAGATAGCTTTGTTTAAATCCAGAATGGATCAAGCTAGCCTCACAATGAGATGGATGATGAGTGACAGGATTCGATGTTCCAGATCAAACCACTCTAATTCAAATGCAAGTTGATACTCGTAAAATAAGTATCGACTTGCCACTCTGGGGATGCGAGGTAACTTGCTACTCTGATCTTATTCCAGAGATGCGAGATTTAGTCTTTAGAATATACAGTTGCTCATTTGGATATATTGCACTTTGTTTTTGTCCTCCAAGTTAAAAATGCCTTAGATGATAATTTTTTAAATAATCTGTCGCTGTTGAATTTCTTCTGGCAGAGAAATGTTAATTTATTTTATCATTGACCTTGAAACTATCATTGTATGAAGTACAACCCACAATAAAACCAAGTTGACATGGAGATAAGATATAGTCGAAATAGGTGGATAGATAGATTGGTTATAACATGCCACCTGATAAATCACTCATGTGGTTTGTCTCCAAACATGCACAATACAACAAGGGCTTCAGCGAATTTCTAACTGTTAACTGTTCAGAACATTCACTGCAAACAGTGATATAACTGACTCAAGATAGAGATTAATACATATAATTATGCACAAAAATCATCATAGTTTTTTTATATCTACAATTTACTTTAGTTGATTTTGTTTTATTTTCAGGAGAATAATCCATTTATTCTGTGTGTGTATATATATATATTAGTGCAAATAAATAATGATGATGATCATATAAAGATTATTTTACAAGTCTTTTTCAAATTTATAAGATGTTTTGATTTTTATATAAACTGGAAATACTATTCCTAGGTAAAAATAATCAATTATTATTATTAAATATTTGGTGACCCTAAGTAGCCTAAAAAGAAAGGTCGGTCGTCACAGAATGTATTCTTGAACATGGAAGTGAATGAAAGGTGAATGTTTCGATAAATCAATCTTAGTAAAGAAATAAATGAGAAAATGGAGGAGGAACGTCAAGATGATAAAACTTGCACCTTAAATTGAAGAAGGTGTCCGTGAACAAAACTTGTGGCTTAAACTCCTGTCCTGTTGAAAGCTCGTCAACTGTGTCAAAAACGTTTTTGTTCATTAAATAATACTTACCAGAGTAATTTAAGATGCAAATTCATCTTTTTGTTTTCAGTCTTTAATTAATCAGTCGTTGATTGAATTTTTAATTATAGGATACAGCTAAACATATTTTTACATATCAAAAACTACTGTATTGTATCAATATAAGTTGTGGGGAAAACGATTAAACAGACTAATCAATAAGTAGTTTCTAGTTTCCAAATTAAGAAACTTAGTCTTTGTTGGAGCAATCAATAAACCTGTAATAAAGGTTATAGGTTACTGAGAATGCAACTTCTCCAATCTTATCTGGCTTCCTATCTGAGCTTTCTGCTTCTCCAAAGAAGTCTTATTTGTCAAATGAAATTTGTATTCTTTTAAAATATATTATTTAAATATTTGGATATATTTAGTAATATACTTAACAAAGCTTTGCATTTATTAAACTTTCATTTTATCAGAAGAAATTTATTATTTGTGATCTCTGATCTTTTTCTTTTTAATTTTTAATTTCTGTAATAAGTGCTGTTTTATGATGATTAAATAATTCAAATATAGAAGAATTTAGTTGTGAAATTTAGAAAACATTTAATTGGGCATGCCTACACAATATCATGTGGATTAACCATTGACAATTTCTTTTAACTCTTCTTCAGAGCATCGAAATATGCCGCTCGATGATGCAGTGAAATTGATAGCTCACAACTTCTTCGAGTTCATTCAGAATCGGAAAGAGAAAATGGATCGTGAACGATCTGAAGCTGGTCCTTACGGAGGATATCTACCTCCCGATCGCGAAATACAATATCTTCTAAACCAGTTAGCAGATGGGAGATTCTTGACCGTTGCTGAACTCGATAGAGTGATTGGATATTTGCGTGACCGTAAAGATCAGTTAGCAGGCATAACCACCAGTACTACACTCACTACTGCAACCACCACTATTCAAAGTAAGTACAGCATATATGTTTTAGTACTTAAATATATTAATTGTTTAGTACGACAATTGAAATTTCAATATTTTCTAGTATAAACTTTGAAAATACACTTAGTCAAAGAATTAAAGGGTACTTGCAATATTTTATGTAATTTTTCTGTGTATTTTATTAAAATTAATATTGCACAATCAACAAAATATTTATGGTACTACAGTAGAACCTCAATTATCCGGATTGTTCAAAATAAACAAAAATTTTACGAATTTGCTGATTTGCACTTGGCGAATTACGACACTGTTTATGTATGTGATGGAATGCATAACTTTTTTTGTTTCAACAGCATCTCACTCAGTACAGTGGTCGTAAACTCTTAAATATACTTTACGTCGTAATAAAAATATAACTTGACATATACATTTATAAATAATTTATATTCAAATTACATCATTTCTATGACCAGGGGCGATGTAAGGCATGGACGACGTGGGCCACTGCCTATGCCTAGTGGTCTGAAGGGCCTCATGCCTCGATACATTACTTAAAAGCCGCGAACGCGCCAAAAAACTTTACTCGTCATAAAACGATAAATAGTTTGTCAAATTTTTATTCATAAAAATGCAGTTTCAACTGCTTTTTATTTTATTGCACCACCAGAGGGCCTTTTAAACAATAGGTAGTCTGTTAGTGTTGGTCAGTAGTAGTCCAAATTAAATATGAACGTTTTTCTTGAAAATTTGATCATGATTTAAATACAGTATTTACTTTTAATATTGCCGATATGTCATCGAAAAGAAAACATGTTGTATTATCATTAAAAGACAAATTAACGTATTTGTTTCAATTATCTGAATTTTTCCGTATCTGGATTACCTTCATCCCCAATTAGTCCGGATAATCGAGGTTCTACTGTATATCGATTTTTTAATTTTTTTGATTAAGTGTATCGAATGGCCGATTCCATAAGCAAAATAGGTGATGAAACATTACATTCTAACTTATTACCGATGCTTTAATGAAACACTGTAATTGAGAGTAATATAAATAAAGGACATTAAAAGTTCCTTACATAAAATAAAACTTTATACAACTCGTATCTATAAACCTTTCACTGGTGTGCGTATCATCACACTCTACAACAGTTACAAACGTTTTCAAACCGTTGCGGTTCTTCTTTGGGTAATGATCCCCTAACGGAATGTGGTTTAAAGTTGTTACGAAATACAATCTGGAATGATGTCCCGACTCGATGACGTATGTCACTATGGACTTGCGCGTTATGCATGATGTGCTTTATCGTAGAGATTTATCTATTAGGGCGTGCCAGGCCATCGATAGAGCGATATCATCTTTGTGCTATCGCACCTGTGATAGAAACATGATCTATGTAGGATCAACTAAACGCCCCCTAGTAACCCGGATCAAAGAGCATGAAACGGATATCAACCATGAAAGAACCAACACAGCTCTTGCCATATACTCGTCGGACCCTGACACAGAACCCATATTCTCTCAAGCAAAGGTCATTCACACCACCCACCGCACGAACCAACTCAGATGGCTGGAGGCGATCTACATATGCCTAAACATGAGTGAAGGACGTAATTGCATTAACTACAAAGATGTACTGTTGTAGAGTGTGATGATACGTGCACCAGTAAAAGGTTTATAGATACGAGTTGGATTACAGTAATACAGTGCAGATATTCCACCATTTTTTAAAACTTTATACTTTAATTATTTAATTAATTTCTTATGAAATTAATCAGAAAAATAATACCCATCTTTTGCAAAAATTCTACATAACTTAAGGGTAAGTGAAAACATTAAATAAAATTCAAAGTAGCATTTTCAGTGACCCAATAAGGTAAAGGCATCAGCCTGTTACTTTGGGACACCAATGCACGATGCCTAATTTTCAGTTATAAGAGCAGCGACAAGAGGATGTTATTCAAAGTTGTTCAGTGAGACCATTTATTAAACATTGCTACTTGAAAAACTGTGGACTAAGTTCTAATAGTTAGAAATCTTTGTGGGTAGTTTAGTTGTTTTTGGACCCAGTCACTCAATGTGGATTTGGACAAACTCATAATAAGCATGAAAAGAGGGTCTTCTCATTTTGATTTTGAACTCTTTTCACCCTGTTCTGAGAAGAAAGAACAGGGTGGAAAGAGATCAAAATAAAATTAAATTAAAATTGTGTCTGAAGCAAAATCCCTTTTAATTCTCCAGTGACTTCCTCTTGGATGAGGAACTCATTCTGAGATACTTCGGCAATGCATTTCAATACTTGAATATTTTAAGTCGGTTATATCATGTAATATTTTGCGATAAATAATAATAAATTTAATTAAGCAATAATATTAACAATAAGAGATCAGAAAAAGATCATTATTTATTCGTAAAAATGAATGATAAATCAACACAATTGCAATAATTGCCATTAATTGAAAATTTGGCCGCCGTCTTTTGACTTCTCCTTGTCAAAGTAAATAAAAAAATTACCCTGAATAATGAAAATTATGTGGTGGATGAACATTTTTGAAACTTTCCTCTACCTTTCATCCTGATTAAACTTAACTTAAAATTATTGAATGAGTTTCTTGATTTCGACTTTTAAAATTATATGGGATTGAAGACAGATGATCCACTGAATTATCAGGCAAGATTAGGCTAAATTAATAATTAAATTTGAAGTAATTTGTCTACAAATAGGCAGTTTAGCTGTCATCTCTTGATAATTTCAGTAATTATCATGAGATGTCAGATTGACCTCCTGATCATAGCCCGATAATACAGCAGATTGTCTGGCTTTAATCAAAAATTGGGTTTGTTCAGCAGTTGTTTATATATGAGATTGGAAGTGAAGATCAGTCTCAAGTATTTTTGTACTGTGTAATTTACATTGGTGCACTCTTTCTTTTAGACTTTAGGTATCCCTTGATTAACATAGTTAATTAATCCCTCGATGTAATCGCGTATATCAAAATCACATTAATCTGTTAATCAAATATGGTATATATGTTAAGTAAAGGCAGTTCGTAAAGCTGCATTAATTAAAACTTCTGTCGCCTATATAAAGGGATTGCTACAATTAATTTTGCATGTTAATCAAATGTCACATTAAGCAAGGGTCTGTACATGTTCTTCTGAGAGTTGAGTGGGATAATAACTCTTGAGAAGTTTCTCAGATGGTGTGTTCACTAGAAAGTTGTTTTAATCTTGCTAGTTCTGCTGAGAGGTTCTGCCATTAAGTCTTTCATGTCCACTTATTTAGCAAATGTCTATTAACTCAGCTGATGATAAAATAGACTAGCAACATAGTGCAGCTATTATTATGTGTAAAAGTTTAAAACATAAAATCATAGAAAGTTTTACACGAGGCAACGGATTTCTTAAGCAGAACTTTGACGAGGATGTGATGATAAAATTCATTTTGACGGAACTTCATTATTAGTCAATGAATTATGCATAGAAAATGCTCAATATCTCGATATCTTTCAGAATGTTAGCAGAGCAAGTTTAATTCTTGATACATTTAATTGTCCTCGAATAGTTAAGCAAAACACTAAATTTAGAGATACAGTTTAAATAATATCAAACAGATTTAGTTATATATAATGTTATGCTCTCCATCAATTGGCATATTCTTGCAAAAATGGATTGATAACATTGATGAATTAATAAGAGAATTTTGAAAATGATAATGCCGTCACATTAATTATGATGCATGCAATATGTTAATATGATTTGATCCAACTCAAATATGCAACATTAACATTTATTTTTCTTATTCTGTCTGATCAATTTTTAAAATTTACATTTGCCTGGATGGCCAAAATAATAAAAGGCTTTATCTTGCCACTTCCAGAGAGACTGCTTTGAGTCTTGATCATATTTCCAAAAATCTTCATGGGTAAATTTGGCCTGGTCGAACTTAAATATATATACTCTCTTAGTTTCCAAAGGGTGGAAAGAGAGACGTTTTTGACTAATATAGAGCATGTAGAAATAACTTGATTTGAATGATTGAATAGGACAAAATATAAGAAAAAGGTTATCATTAAGTTATGATTATGTAAATATTAACAATTGTTTCGATATAAGTTAATCTATCTGTATCTATCATAATATACATGGTGATTATGCAAACACTTATATGGAGAAGGTATAGCAGGATATTCTTGTGCAAGAAGTCAAAACTCAATTGTTACTTCTTGTATATGGAGAACAATGAAGAAGACAATCTGCCATTCAAAATCCAGCATAACAAGTTGCTTTTGCATTAAGTGAGTTTAATAGTGGATCCCAAGATTATCCTCTCTTCTTTGTTGGGTAGGTGTATCATTCATCAGAAAGGCTGACTTACAAGTCCTTCAGTTTTGTCTTTTATTTACATGATATAAGAACATAAGAACATATCAACTTGAGTGCTAAATAGGGAATAGCATGTCTCCATAAACCAGCAGGAGAGGCTTTCTTCTTTTTGATTCTCCCCTTTTAAGTAATTCTACGGACATAACGGCCAGCCAATCCAGAGTCAGGCCGGAAGCTGTAATTCAGGTCCACTCTTGCTGTAATTAGTGAAATCGGTCAGGACACCTGACCGATTTCACTAATTACAGCAAGATGATTTCTGGCCCCTCCAGTAAGACCAAATCTATTTTTTTTTTTTTTTTTTTTTTTTGAAGCATCCTGTATTATAATTATATAATAATTTTACAATTGGTAAAATAAATGCTATCTATATTAACTTGTAAGCAATCTTTTATGCATGAAACTTTTGGAATTTTATATTTTTAAAATTTTGTGAATGCAATTAACAAAACAATATATTAATTTCAGGATAATTTATAAATTATTATACTATTAACTTTTCAGATTAAGACTTTATATGAATTCGATATATAAATAAATTGGTTAAGTCATAATTCGTATAAGCTTATATATTAAATATCAATTTTTCTAATACTAAATGTAGATTTTTCTTACAGATAATGACCAGTCAGTAGCTTTGAAACAACAAGAATTACAGCAGAAAATATTTAGTATAATTGGTCAAACTCCGACACCAACTGCCGAAAATATTAACCTTGGTTTGAAAGCGCAGGCTACTGTCGGACAGTCGACCGGAATTGGTCAAAGTCTAGACATTCAACAGAGACAAACTTCGCAACAGAGTTCGACATATATAAATTTTGATAATCCTAATGTAAAGAAAGCATTGGATAATCTCATTCAAACTGGACCAAAGTTATTGGAAAGCATTGGTATGACATCGGCAGGAAGTCAAGACGCGAGCTCTGCTCTAATACAGTCACCTAATTTATTACGAGGAAGTTTGGGTGGTCAGATGACATCTGGAGCCGGCGCGGGAATGGCAAATTTAGGAAGTATGGGTAGCATGGGAATGCAAAATGATTATACAGGAACTCTGAATTCTCCAAACTTGGGTTTGAATAAAAATATCGGGTACTCCGATCAGTTGGGAATGAGTTCACAGACGAATCAATTAATGGGAACCAACTTGGGTTCTCAAATGCGTGGTAACACCGGAATGAATCCCGACAGAAGTTTTGGTTTGACTGGAAGTCTTCAACAGACTGCAAATCTTAATAAAAATTTGGGAACTCAGTTTCACAATGCAGGAATTAATATGGAAAGAAATCTGAATCTGTCTAGCAGTTTATCGCAAGGTACTAGCGGAGGAGGAAACAGAAATCTCGGTACAAATTTATCAAACACAAGAGGAAGTAATATTAATTCACAGGGATCTCGACCCAATGCGCCAAATAATAATTTTCAAAACAACTCGAATTTAATGAGAGGAGTGTCTGGTGCGAGACACCCTCTATTAGGCACCCAAATGGGGAATCAATCTCTCCACGGTAGAGGCGGTAGATTTTAAAATGCGCATTCGATTGTATAAGAATACGAATAGTATTGATTATTTGTCATTAAAAGTACACATAACTGTATTGTAGTCTGATTTGTATTCACTTCATTTTCAATCACTTTTCATGCTGGTATTAAATGTTTGATTGCATTACCGATGTAAAACTGAATTTTATTGTTCAGTGCATATACACTCATCAAACATCTATATAATAAAGTTTTTTATTGTTTACGTCTGGTGATGATTACTTCAATGTTGTTTTAAGAATGTGAGTAAGTATTCTTATTTATTAATAAGGTATGGGAGAATAACGAATTTTGTACGGTACGTCAAGAACAAACATCCTTTTGTTTTTTTTTAATCAAAAAGTATTTTTAACATGATTACAGTAGAGCATCTTATATCGCAAGATTCTATTTAATTAAAAAAGGTTTAATATACAGTAAAATCTGCATAAACTGGACTTATTTTTTCCAGTATGGCAGGTTTCCATTTTGAATGAGTTTCTTTTATATGCAGAAAATCGCTGCGTTTCTAAGCATTCTTCCCATTTAGGCAAGTTTCTGTTTTATTAAGGTTCCATTTTGGACAGGTTTTACTGTATATTATTTTGAATTTAAGACATTTTTTCACGTGTTTCCAAATTTAAAGATACAGCAGGTCTTTAAAAGTCTGTTTAATGAAAATTTTATAATTTTTGCTAATAATGTATTTAAAACAAAGTA
>NW_019387657.1:0-10010 GCF_000671375.1 Centruroides sculpturatus | reverse complement strand
AAACAATACATACAAGTACTTGTATGTATTGTTTGCTTGAGAATACAACAGAGAATAAACAGTACAGTACAGTATTTTATAGGAAACACTCGTACTTATTCTTTTTTAACCCCATTCCCAATAACCTGGTATTTTCACAAACTCTGCCACCCTTCTGTCCACATTAGGCTGAGTTTTTGGGACTCTACTCTATATATGTATATACGCACAGTGAACTTGTGTTAATATGAATTGCTAGGAAAACAGTAGTTAATTCACTTTATTGNTTAACCCCATTCCCAATAACCTGGTATTTTCACAAACTCTGCCACCCTTCTGTCCACATTAGGCTGAGTTTTTGGGACTCTACTCTATATATGTATATACGCACAGTGAACTTGTGTTAATATGAATTGCTAGGAAAACAGTAGTTAATTCACTTTATTGGAAATTAACAATTATCAGGGTCATAGTTGTATAATTTAGGGAGTTAAGGCTTAATATGTAATCAAAATCTTTCAATTATATTTTGAATTAATTTACTAAATAAAGTTAAATAAAATTAATCTGTTTTTGTAAATAAATTTAATGTTCTGAATGATTTTCAAATTAAAGAAAATGAGGAGGAGACTGTACGTGTTGTTTAAGTGTGGAGCTGTATATCAGAGTGGTTAAACAAAACAAAGCTAAAAGAAATCTGTGATTTTTTTTCCTGTTGAAGATTGAAAAAGTAGAAAATATTTTTGGCACCTAATGAGTGAAAAAGGAGCCAAATTTGATGTAAAGTAATCAAACCTGACATCACTGTAAGCATTTCCCCATATGCAAACTAGTATGTGTTTGCATGGGACTGCATCTGTTTAAAAGGGTGGGAATCTTTAAACTTCTATTTTCTGAGTACAGTAGAATGGGCTGCTAAAATCAAATGTTTGAATTGCTCTAAACCAGAGGACTAAACCTTCTTTGCTCAATAGAAGAAGAAAATCTATTCCAATCAAAATGGAACATTTATTACAATACCACTTTTTATTTTTCATATTGAAAAGCGGGGCTGTGGAGTCAGTAAAAAACATTTGACTCCAGCAAAATTAAATACCAAGTCGTTTTATGAGGGACACAGGTGCTCTTAGGGGTACCCTACTAAGAACTCTGAAAGGGGCTTGAAGCATTTACCCAAATACTTTTATAGTTAGTATTATTAATATTTAACTTACATTAATATTTTTTATATTAAAAAATTAATTTTTAACAAATACTTAATAAGAAGAGAAAGGGGGCGATAAAATTCTAAATCTATATATATTTGACAGCATTTTCACTTCAATTTCACCCGGAAGAGTTAGTCCAACTAAAAAGTGTGCGATCTAGCTACTTCAGCCCCTTGTACAGAAAAGAAAAATAAGTACTCTGATCAATTATCTGGCTCATTCAGTAAAATAGAGTACTTATTTAGAGCAGGTATAATAAAGGAGTGATTCAAAAATATTCAAATTCAATTGCGTCAAAATAATTTAACTACTAAACACAAATACTACAAAGAACACTACATATTTAATAAAACAACCACTTCACACCTATGCAATAATTCCAGCAAATGAACAACAAAAACATTTTTATGTTCAAACGTTTTCGGCTGTCTTTCAGAGGCCCTCATCAGGAAAAATTGCACAGAATAGAAAAACAGTTCTATCTTTTTAACAGTTTTTGAACATAGTTGTGTTCTAATTTTTAACATTTAAACGATGTTGAATACAAAGATTGTTACGTATCACAACATATAATTAAAATATTTATAAATAAAGTTATAAATAAATACAATAATAATATATATGGTGGTAATAATATATTCATTGTTAAAAGTTAGCCCAATGTTTAGGAGAGGTGTTAAAAGTTTTTAACAACAACGCCTATGGCCTAACACTAGAATTAGATCAGGAAAGTCGCACAGAGGTTAGGTACTTGGATGTCAAGATTAGTATGGCAAATAAAAATATAACCACGTCTATTTACTGCAAACTTGCATATATTTCCCTCTTTATACCTGCTAACTCAGCAGACCCTTGGCCTTTTAAGGTAGTGGCTTTCCAGGCCCTAGTTGCTAGGGCTTTCTCCCATTGCTTGGACACTTCCGATACACACAATGAATTGAAATGTGTCAAGTCTATAGCATCTGCACACGGGTATACCACCAGTCCTTAATAAACAGGTTCACTGCCAACCAGCTATCTACGATAACTACCACCGACATGAGGCTTAATGATGCAGAGTGCAAACAGGTGGTTATAGCTTATGAACCATCTCTCCAACAAATTTGTAATAGAATTGCTAAGGATTTAAACTTTTGCTTAACTTATAGGAGAAAACAGAACATTTTTAGAATCTTATCTAATGCAAAAGACAAGTCTGAGGACAAGAAAGTGCCAGGAGTGTACCACATTCCATTGCAAGAAATCGTTTTAATAGGCGTATAATATACATCAGGTCCACGTATTGATCTCTAGAGGCTAGAATATGAGACCACAAGTATGATGTGTCCAAGGGGAAGTATAATACTGCACTAGCCCAGTATGCTACTGAACCCGGAGTTTCTCCTTGTTGGGATGAAACTATGCTTTTACACAGGGTGTTTGACCAACACGACTTACATTCATTGGAGGCTATTGAAATTTATATAGCGGGCATGAAGGGAGGTTGCATTAACTCCAACTATATTCCAGTTCCACAATTGTGAAAGTATTATTTACAAAGCCACAAAGTATAACTATGATTCTTTAGTATGAAGTTAGCTTTAGGCGATGTAATGGAAACAATTTTTCCCTATTGCACATCGTTTATACATTAAAACATCAGGCTAACTTTTAACAATGAATATATTATTACTACCATATATATTATTTTGTATATTAACACCATATATATTATTATTGTATTTATTTATAAATATTTTAATTATATGTTGTAATACGTAACAATCTTTGTATTCAACATCGTTTAAATGTTAAAAATTAGAACACAGCTATGTTCAAAAACTGTTAAAAAGATAGAACTGTTTTTCTATTCTATGCAATTTTTCCTGACGAGGGCCTCTGAAAGACGGCCAAAAACGTTTGAACATAAAAAGTTTTTTGTTGTTCATTTGCTGGAATTATTGCTTAGGTGTGAAGTGGTTGTTTTACCATATTTAATAAATTAAATTGATGCATTTTGTATTTAAAATAAATGAATTATAACAAAATACAAAAAGATTTTTAAAAATTAATAAATATAAAATAAATTTTCTTTCAGTTAAATAAAAAAATTTAATTTAATTTAAAATGCAGGAGTCGACACATTTTTCTGACTTCGACTCCTCTGGCCAGAAATTTCTCCTGACTCCTCCTCCACAGCCCTGTTGAAAAGTGTAAAAAGCACCCTTATTGGAAATAAGATTATTTCTTGGGGATTGTGAAAGTAATTTACAGTTCTGTTTAATGCATTCTGGTAAAATTTTTGTTTACATTATTGAATGAAAATTAACATTGTGACAGTGGTGTCTTGCCTAGGTAACAGCAAACTTTGCATTAACACAAGAATTTTCTTAATCAGTGTTTGTTTTAAGGTGAATCTACTTTGTTGATATTTGTATTGTGGCTTTTATAATCATCTGAGATACTTATCAGATTGCTGTGCAAAGTAGGTGCTTGATAATAGCCATATGTTATATTTATAACCAAGAAAATCATTTTGAAATTTGAGTTTGACTGTTTCAGTTTTGTTTTTGATATATTCAAAGAGAAGAAGTAAAAAAAAAGGACAGTTTTTTTTAATATTTATGTAAATTTAAAAATGACTGCAGTTAAAATTAATGTCAAAAAACATTTATAAAAATCTACATATGTTACATTTATGAGTATTTGCATCAATGATTGCAGAATGTTATATTACTTATTTATTAAATAATAAAGTGCTTGAATCAATAATAGAATCTAGATCAGGGGTGTCCAACCTTTTCGTTTCTTTGTTTGGAAGAAGTCATGGAGCTTTGGTCACAAGTATATTATATGTACTTGTGGCCCAATCCTTAAATATGCAAGTATATTTAAGGATTAACATGTCCAGATTATAGTAATAAGTATTAAAACTTTATCATGAAAAAGGATATTTTAAAAAAGTACTTCTGTAGATACTTTCAATTTTTACTTAGAAATAGATAAATTCATTTATTATAAAAGAGACAAACAAAAATTTATTTGCAAAACACAAATATTTGTTTTATTTACATTTCTAATTAATTAAATTAATTAATTAATAAAAAACGATGAAACACCATTTAAAGTGCATTTGTATTCAACTAATATACAGGGTGTTTTTTTTAAATTGATGGTACTCAGAGACATCTGTAGAGCAATCTAACAGTTGGACTGTCGCCAAATTTGGGAGAGTGACTAAGTGACTATAACAGCGTCAAATCCACCCCTACTGTTGAATTTAGGTACTACTTTATTTTCTTCGCGGAATCTCTTTCCCATGTTGTCCTTAGTCACTCTTCCAAATTTGGCAACAGTCCAGCTGTTAGATTGCTCTACAGATGTCTCTGAGTACCATCAGTTTAAAAAAAACACCCTGTATTTATAAATAATATGTAGCTCAAAAAGTAGCCAATGTGCCAAATGATATTTTTTATGCCAAACTAAAAAGAGGTAACCAAATTTGGCATAAAATAGCCAAATCTTGCTGGAAGAAATTCTAGATAAAGCTTGGGACTCAAAGAATTATAGATCCAAATGCAGGGAAAGGAGAGAAAGCACAAAAGACAAAGAAATGAATAAGGTTGGAAAATTAAGGGTCAATATTTGCATAACAGAAGGTCTATATAACCTTTCTCACTACTTTTTATCTTTTGGCCTTTCTCTCCTTTCCTCGAATTTGGGTCTATAATCCTTTGAGTCACAACTCCAGCATTATTTAGTATTCTTTCCTCATTCACACATTTCCAAGTATTTGAAAATATTTCCTTTCCACTGAAAAATGTATAAATGTTTAGGGTTTTGTGAAACTTCTTTTTGGAGTTTATGCTGTTGAAATAAATAAAAAAATAATAATAACTTTGTCGGTGTTGTTAACACGTTTATTGGGCTGCATTGAACCTTGCCACGGGCCGCAGGTTGGACATCCCTGATCTAGATAAAAGAACTATAGAATAATGATTTGGAATAGGATTTGAATACACAAATTGAACATAATGGATAAGTTTAACAATTATGCCATCTGAAGACATTGAGTCAGATCTTTTCCAGATTGTGATCTGTAGATAGTGTTTGTATTTATATATACCAATAAGAATTAAATTTATTGAATTATTCAACTAATAATTAATTTAACTGAATTTTTTCCACACAATTTAAAGGAACTTTTTGAAATTTTGATATATTAGTTAAAGAATCTAAAAACTTGGATGAATGAATAAGTATGAACTGAACTGCAGTGTGTAGAGTAACTAAATCATGAGGATTGAAAAAATGCTTTGCATTGTTGAATGAACCTATCTATGTGGAGATAGTATCCTTCACTATCTTTCTGAAATAAGCATATTGTGTTTATTGATCACAAATTATTTATGCTCGTATATCATACAAATATATCATTATATATTCCTTTATAATAAAAGATAATTATAGTAACTGTAGACAATTCTTAACATTAAATCTTATAATTCAAATCAAAATCTTGCTAGGAATTAAAAATCTAGAATATTTGAAATATATTTAAATGAAATTATATAATTTTTTTTTTAGTTTATCTTTCTTATAACAAAAATGTATTATTTATGAATTACATCTGAAAATTTAAATGATCTATTTTGCATTGTGTAAATGAAAACTTTAGCTACTCAATTTATATTTAATTACTTATAAGTGTTCAATTATATAGATTGTTTGTAGAAAAATTGCCTAAACATCCAGAATATCAAAATGTAGGAACTATTGATAAAGCAAACACAAAACAGGTCAGTGCTTTATTGTTTATATTTTATTTAGTAATTGTTATAAATAATAATTATTAAGCTTTCAGAAATAATATTTGAAGATGTTACCATCTATTGTAAATTCATTATATTTTAAAAATGGTTTTTAACTACTTTATTGAATATTTATACTTAAAGATTAAGATTTTTTTATTTTTATTTTTGTTTTAATTATTATTAATAAGAGTTTTACCATCTATTATCTGAGTAATGTTACAGTATTATATATTTTATATATCATAAATAAATCCTTACAGAAAAAATGTTATATTATTCTGATATAAATAAAATATTGTTTTGAATTATGGATGAGTAAGTCACAAGAGTATTTATCTTACCTATGATGAATCGTCCATGACCGAAAACTTCATTCAAGATCTTTTATTAATACTTGCTTTTTCTTAGCTTTAATGATTTCATTCTTTCATTTTCTGATTGATTTATGAAATATACTGTAATATTGTCTTAAGACTTTTATTGAAACAATTATGATCTATTCTAATTGTATTTGTCCAGTGCAATATTCAGTATAAACAATAGAATATGTAAACTTTTTTCTTATTCTTATCAGACGTACTGAATTAGGTATTATATTTTTAATTCGTTTGGTGATTGAATTTGGTATTTTCTGTTATGAGTGACTTACAGATTTGTTTTCATCATCAAAAATTCATTATGTATATGTTTAAGAAATAGAATTTTGTGTTTAATAAAATATTTTAATAGAATTGTTTTTTTATAAAAATAATTTCTATTAGTAACAATTATATTATTCTACAGAAAAGTGAATTAGATTTTTTTTAATGCTTATTAACTTAAAATGAGATGGTGAAATGCAATTACAAAGTTTACAACATTACTTAAAGTTATATAGTGAGAATACATTTTCTTCTTTGTAAAACACGATGAAAATTTTAATTTTATATTTATGTTAATTGAAATTATTTTTGTCTTCATTTAAATACTTTTGTGATATGAACACTTAGTTTGTTTTTATTCACAATCTTTATCAAATAATTATGAAAACATTGAAAACAGCAAATTTGTAAGATATAAATTTGATTTAATATATATTTCTTAATCCTGACAAATATCTATTAATAAAAATAATAGAAGGAATAAATTATTTCTTTTCTGTTTTTTTTTTATAAATAAAAGTACATAGCAGAAATTAGAGTATTTCAAATTCAAAGATATATGTTTAAAATAATGTTTATACACAAAAATAATAACATTTTGAAGGATAAGTTTTTCAAATAAGATTTAAAGTTTTATTCTGTTGGTTTTATTGTGCACATTGTTGGAATATCAAAATGTAAAACAAGAGGAATTTTAAAAATTTTAAATTATAATATTGTAAAAAATATCAATTGCTAAGCAATTTATTTAACATCAAACATTCATATTATATTAAAATATTTTAAATTATTGTTGTTGAAATGAAGAGCATCTAGTTATAATTAATTTGTTTTCTTGAATGAGATAGTTGACGTTATTCAGTTTATTTGCACATTAAGTGAATGACCTTGATTTTAGCTTATTTATATAGTTGATTATTTGATCATGAATATTTTATAAATTTATTTATATTGGATTGATTACTGTAATTAATATAAACAGTTAAAATAATCAGAACTATAATAATTTTAGATTATTAATTTATGAAAATAATTTAAAATAAAATTTTTGATATAAATGCACTTAAATTTTCAATTAGATTTTTCAGATTAATACATTATTATATATAGGAGGGTTCATACATATTACAGTGTAAAAGATGAGTTTTATGTGTGGAAAAGGTTTATCGGTTGTCCATCAATGATACAAATAATTAAATTTAAAACATTTTTTAAAAATCTCAAGATGAAAAGAGTCTAAAATCTATATATATATATATAAAAATGGACGTGTGTGTCCCTATATTTCACTTTTCCACCAAAACTACACATTGCACACAAATGGTGTTTGTATGTGGTAGTAGCCCCAAGTCTCCATTCATGCACTATGGTGGTTGCATCTCGATAGCTATAAGGGTGTGGGAGATATGGGGTTGAAAGTGGTTCTCTATTTCGAATTTTATGTTCAAATTTGTTCGAATTTAATTCGAACATAAAATTCGAATATTGGTTCGATTGTAGAACGATTGTAAACATTCCAGAAACGTTGAAAATAGTTTGTTTGACTGGACGTGAACAGGAGACGTTCAGAAATAGAATTGGGACCATAGAAATAGAAAACGGGTAAGATTGGCTATAATGTAATTATCTTAATCTTCACTATCGTTATTTTTTAAAAACCCAGCGAAGCGGGTCCTTGCAGCTAGTTAGGAATAAAAATTTAAGATATACATAAGTTGATAATGACATCAATTTCAATTGTCATAAAAATCTTTTTACNTTCCAGAAACGTTGAAAATAGTTTGTTTGACTGGACGTGAACAGGAGACGTTCAGAAATAGAATTGGGACCATAGAAATAGAAAACGGGTAAGATTGGCTATAATGTAATTATCTTAATCTTCACTATCGTTATTTTTTAAAAACCCAGCGAAGCGGGTCCTTGCAGCTAGTTAGGAATAAAAATTTAAGATATACATAAGTTGATAATGACATCAATTTCAATTGTCATAAAAATCTTTTTACATCAGGCTGCAAGTTATTTTTAGGCTATAAATGTATTCGATTTAGACTGTACTGTTGTACAATTGAAATATTACATAACAATAAATGAAGTCTAAATTTATTTTTATGATCAACTTGGGCATTAAGATTCATGAAATTTGAAGATTGAAAGTGAAGTTAGAAAACAAAATGTGAATTGAAAGGTCGTAAATGAGAAAATTATGATAAAGAAGAGTAAATAATTTTCTTACAGTTATAGCATGATTAAAATGTACTTTTTTTTAATAAGCGCCTTTTTTCTTATGAAAACTAACAATTCTAATTTTAAGAAACAAATTAAGACAATCTCTTTTTAAAGGAATTTAAAATATCTTAATGTATTGCTTTCATACTTTTAGTATCCTCAACATTTTATTCTCAAAAACTTCATAACTCTATAAATTTTACAGAGAATTTAAAGTCTGTTATTTTTCAACCCCATAAACAAGTGGTTGTCTTCTTCCTTTTTTTTAATCTAAAATTTTGCATGTTACAAAAAGTTAATAAACTGAATAATATATTTCTTGGTTAAAAGAAATTAACATGCAAATATTAACATAATTGGTTATTAACATAACATAATGTTAATTAAAACAATTTCTGCTTTTTCAAATAAATCAGTTACTGAATTCCAGATAATTGGTCACAATAATTTGAATTAAAAATGCTCATTATATCATCTCTGTGTTGACATTAATTATCTTACAAATAAATCAAATGCATTTAGTAATTTTTAGTTCACAGTATTTACATATTAAATTAATATATTAGCTACTTTGTAATGATAATTAATTGATACGTGCACTTGTACAATTCATCTTATGGCACTATTATATAAAAACAATTATCTTTTTTAAATTTTAATTATGTTTAATAATAAAAATCAAGAAAGGTTATGAATTTATGAATAATTTTCATTTCTTTGAACATAAAATTTAAAGAATACTTAATATATTGTTGATTTTTTTTTTTCTTTTTGAAAACTGCTATGTAATTTAAATATGTAGTTTCATATTTACCGTAATTATCTTTACAATTCCCAATTTCACATGGATTGTTAAGAAAATTAAAAAGTTCTTTATTATTTCAAATGCTATTATAAAATTTAACTTTTAATTTATTATTTGACTAAGTTGAATAATTTTATTTCTAAATTGGAAATTAAAACATTAAGAATTTTTCCTCACAATTGTAACCTCTTTTTACTTGTTTACCTGTGTTTTTTTAAGAAGTTTTTCTTCAAAACAAATACCATGTTAACTGTTACTTCTGATGATGCATAAAAAAGGATTATGATAGACTCGAAAATTTGATATTTTTGTAAATAGTCTAAACTTCAATTGTGAAGAAATTATCCTGAGTTAATAC
>NW_019387656.1:0-9660 GCF_000671375.1 Centruroides sculpturatus | reverse complement strand
ATATAGAAAAAATATCTGTAAAATTCCACATTAACCACACAAAAAGACGATATTTCCTGTAAAGGTAGCTATCTTGCATACCTATTTTACTTGCCGTAAAGATACAT
The DNA here is from genome assembly GCF_000671375.1 of Centruroides sculpturatus. NCBI lineage: Eukaryota > Metazoa > Arthropoda > Arachnida > Scorpiones > Buthidae > Centruroides > Centruroides sculpturatus. The sequence goes on along the minus strand of NW_019387656.1, from coordinate 9,553 downwards.
TTACAGGAGCTAAGCATAGCGCTTTATTATTTATTTATATCGATGTCAATTAGATGTTAAAGTAACACAACTTTTTTTTTAATAAATGCAAAATAAATTTAAAAATTATATTTTTTTGTCCGTAGTATTTTCTGCAGAACTAAATACTGCTATTCATATTCATTCATTATATTCTGTTCCAGATAGTATTTGATTATAATCCAAACTACTAGATCATGTTTGACGTTATAAAACTACACGATGATATTTACGGACTGTATAGATGCAACNAAAAATATTTCATGCTTATAAGTTTTTTAGGCAATTTTTATATATTAATTTTACAAGAGAATTAATTGGACTTGGAAAGTTTGATCTGTTACCGATTATTCAATAACATGCAGACATTATTAAATTTTTTACTTTTAATCTGATGATTTTTGATGATTAAAAGTGTTTGATATAGCATTATCTAGTTCCATTATGAAATTTTTTGCATTTTCTCTTTGATTTTAAATAAGAAAATCAAGTTTCTCTTGTCAGATATTAAATAACAACATATGAAAAGTTTTATAAATAACTTACGAAGAAGACTTTATTATAAAATAATTTGTAATAATTTAATTGATAAATATTATCTTTATCGTCATAAATAGTCTTATACAGTATACGGAATTTGCCTGTACTGTAAAATATATCAAAGACATTTTGCATTATCAGGATAATGCAGAATTGTTAAAATTTCCAAATATAAATAGGAAGATGTCATCACGTTTTCTGTTTTTCTAAAGGTTTTTTAAACAAAAAATGGAATTAATTTTGTCGACCGTGACTTTCTACTAATGGAATTGAAATTGAAAAGAGAAGCTTGATTTATTTTCTTTAAAAAATCGTATATTGTGAATATACAGAAGTAAAACCTTCCATGTTTAAATGTACATGCTAAAATATATAAAGTGAAAAAGTTAAAAAAAGTTTTCATTAACTTATTAACATCCGCCCAGAATCAATTTTGAAAAGTCGATTAACAATTTAAAAAGTCTGTTAAAGACAATGAACTCGGTTAATGCATTCTTTCATCTTCAAAATTACAGTATTTGATATAATTATATATTATACCGTTAGAATAATTAGTAAAATAGCTCTTAATTTTCTTCATTCTTTCATTTTTCTGATTTTAATCACTTTGTCTAATTTAGAATTCTTATTGGGTAATTTGTGAATTTAGAATACATTTTTTTCTGATTTTTGTGTTAAATCGAATTTTAAAACCAATAAAAATTATTGGTAATTCATTAAATAATACAAATTTTTAAATGATTATAAAATTGATTTAAAGTGACTTTTTTTAATTAATGAAAATTAATTTTTCTCGTTTATATTCTATTATCTTCTACGAGGAATTTATAAAATTATCATAAATTATAATTAACTAAGAAAAGATTTAATGTAGTTAATTATCTTTGCCTTATCAATATTTATCTTTATGTAAAATCATTTTTCTTTTATAATACTAAAATTAAAATAAATATTGAAATTAGTATATATATAAATTTAATCAAATGAAACAGTACTTCATTCTAAAGATTTACGTAAATGGGATTAACATAATTAAAATTTATGTATAAAATAATTCAGATAACAGATAATAGTATCTTTTTAGACAAAATTCCCACGTAAGAACAAGTTCATAATTAAATTAAAAGGTAAAATATAAAATGAATCACTAAAATACAGCTTAGAATGGCAGCTATTGAAAACATCTTTATGTAGAATTACATGTAATGTTGTTAATTTTGTACAAAAGATTTATAAACTGTATAAATACAAAATGAGACAAATTATTGCTTTTAATAGATTATTTGATTGATTACGATGCTCTCGTTCTTGAATCGATAGCTAATTCTTACATTTATACTTAAAATTGCATAAATTTATATTTTATACTTTTATATATACAATTATTCTTCGTATTACATAATAGAAAAACAAACAAAGCCCAGTAATAGATAAATAATTTCCTATTATTAGGATAAAATCATTTAATTTAACGTTAAATTAATGTTAATTAAATTATTTCAACAATAATCAGGAATCCGTTGTTAAATTTTTCTTTGCTCTTTCAAAATTCACATTTATCTATCTAACAACATTACAAAACCAGAGAATTTTCGTTTTCTGTAGCAAAGCGAAATGGCATACACGACGACGCCAAATACTTAATTAATAGAAAACCCATTAAACATTATTATAGGATTCACTTGTCCATGACACGAGCTTTTAATACTACAGTTTAGCATATTAAAGTTTATTTTAATAATTTCTCTATCTCATAGACTCTCTTTAAATGATATTTATTTTGAAGTTTATAAACTATATTTTATGATTGCAAATTCTAGAGAATTAAACATTTTAACATGATTAAAATGTTTAATTCTCTTATTTTGAAGTTTATAAACTATATTTTATGATTGCAAATTCTAGAGAATTAAACATTTTAACATGATTAAGCGCAAAGATTAAACGTTAAATTTATATTTCTCGGTAATTAAGGTAATCGGTACATTGGCTCATCATCCCAGATCAGAAATAACTTTTCCAGGATCGGTGACGTCACGGATTTTATTTATTTATTTACTTTTAATTCGCTTCTAATTTAGTCTCATAAAAAGCCGATTAATTTCTTAATTCTTAATTCCTCGATTTAAATTACTTATATATTAATTTTATAATAGCAAATAGGGATTTAATTAAAAAAAAATTTAATTACGATAAAAAAATTATGCGCTTCTTACGTCATCGAACCGGAACCAAAATGCGATTTCCGGTCATGCGTATAAAAATACTTTTAAATCTTTGGTGCAAAGCGCCATCTACCGATTAAGATTTAAAATTTTACAATTGTTATTTAAAGGGGGTTAAATTATTTAATTTTTACAGCCTTTTATTGTCGATTTTAATGATTATTTTCTAAATTTAAGAAATAAGTATTAAGAAATCGATTTTGAATATAATTTCGGAGGAAATGGAATTTTTAAAAATGTTTTAAAAAGAGTTATGGATATATAAAAATTCTGCCCACAATCCATTGCGCTCGAGATGATCCAATCACTTTTATCGACGTAAGGGCGCGTGCCGTAACTGATACATTCTCACTGTTGTCATGGTAACTGTTGTGAGCATGCGCAGACGCGACCGGACTGTGGCAGATGCAGAAGTCCAGTCAAATATCAAGTTATGCTTGACATCAGATGGATTTCGACCAAGAGTTGAAGAAAATCGTTCGCGAATGCACCTAAGAGGTGTTTGTATTGAAGTGTATGTGGTGTACATCCATTTATATCCTGTCGTGATGTCAATATGCCAGGAGGACGAAGAGGATTGGTTGCTCCACAGAACACCTTTCTCGAGAATATTTTGCGACGATATAATTCTTTACGTAAGTATATTTTTAATATTCAAAAATGTTATATAAACACCGAAATTCTCTGAAACGCGCGAGTTTTTGTGGGGTGTAACCTTTCTAACGCATCAACTTTTGCAGTTGGATGGCTGATAGCTTTGCAAAGTGCACTAGCACCTTTCCATCTTATCAACTTCTCTATCAATCCTATCTATTTTTTCAGTAGGCATTACACAAAAATATTTAAGATTTACGTACAAATTCGGATTGTAAATATGCTTAAAATTGCTCACCTTCCAAGAATATCATTGATTTAAGATGTAGGAAAGGAAGATCTTTGCTTGCAATCCCTAAAGATCTACTAATAAAGTTATAGCTATTCCAATTAAGGACGGTTTTATCTTTAAATTATTTATAAAATAAGAAGAGTCTCTTAAAATCTTTGCTCAAAACTTAATTAAAGCTCTTGTTTCCAAGGAAGTAATCTTATTTAATGTGTTTAACACATCTAATACACAAAATTTTAAGTGATTATTGCTTATCTCAACCACTTAACAGTAGGCCAGATGATAAATGATCATCATTTTGACCTAATTAAAATGCTATTCTTAAAAATTCCTGTACGTGCGAACTACTTAAATTGTAATAAAAAGAAAAACATCATCTCTATTAGATTGAATGCAATAACTATATAAGAATTATGAAGATACGATAATGAAATAGCATCAGTTTGAAGAGAAGAAAATTATAAAAGTGAAACAATTGGAATTTTTTTTCTCGTGGGAGAATAATCAGATGACATAAAAAAATTCTCATAAAATCATAGAAAAATGTGCTTTTTACGAAAATAATTTCAATCAAATCATCTGTAGCGTTTTAAGTCAATAAGTATTAATGCTCTTTGATGATTTCTGTGTTTAAGATGGAGAAAAAATTGTGATTTTTATGAAGGAAATTCAACAAATATTTTAAAAAAATGAATTTTTATGATATTGGAATAGTCAAATAGTCTTTGTTGTGCTGTTTATGATTTTTTAGATGTAAAAAAGATGATAAAAATTTTATAGTAGATCCAGATGTCTGATATTCCAAGTGAAAATATGTTTTCTGAACTTTCTTTACGTTTATATTTTATATGTACAATATATATACATATATGAATTTTGTCAATCATTCTAAGAAAGAAAAATGTGGCATTCCAAATATTTCTTTTATTGACTTTTTATCAAAAGAGCAATTTATCATTTAAAATTTACAAAAATATTTCATGCTTATAAGTTTTTTAGGCAATTTTTATATATTAATTTTACAAGAGAATTAATTGGACTTGGAAAGTTTGATCTGTTACCGATTATTCAATAACATGCAGACATTATTAAATTTTTTACTTTTAATCTGATGATTTTTGATGATTAAAAGTGTTTGATATAGCATTATCTAGTTCCATTATGAAATTTTTTGCATTTTCTCTTTGATTTTAAATAAGAAAATCAAGTTTCTCTTGTCAGATATTAAATAACAACATATGAAAAGTTTTATAAATAACTTACGAAGAAGACTTTATTATAAAATAATTTGTAATAATTTAATTGATAAATATTATCTTTATCGTCATAAATAGTCTTATACAGTATACGGAATTTGCCTGTACTGTAAAATATATCAAAGACATTTTGCATTATCAGGATAATGCAGAATTGTTAAAATTTCCAAATATAAATAGGAAGATGTCATCACGTTTTCTGTTTTTCTAAAGGTTTTTTAAACAAAAAATGGAATTAATTTTGTCGACCGTGACTTTCTACTAATGGAATTGAAATTGAAAAGAGAAGCTTGATTTATTTTCTTTAAAAAATCGTATATTGTGAATATACAGAAGTAAAACCTTCCATGTTTAAATGTACATGCTAAAATATATAAAGTGAAAAAGTTAAAAAAAGTTTTCATTAACTTATTAACATCCGCCCAGAATCAATTTTGAAAAGTCGATTAACAATTTAAAAAGTCTGTTAAAGACAATGAACTCGGTTAATGCATTCTTTCATCTTCAAAATTACAGTATTTGATATAATTATATATTATACCGTTAGAATAATTAGTAAAATAGCTCTTAATTTTCTTCATTCTTTCATTTTTCTGATTTTAATCACTTTGTCTAATTTAGAATTCTTATTGGGTAATTTGTGAATTTAGAATACATTTTTTTTCTGATTTTTGTGTTAAATCGAATTTTAAAACCAATAAAAATTATTGGTAATTCATTAAATAATACAAATTTTTAAATGATTATAAAATTGATTTAAAGTGACTTTTTTTAATTAATGAAAATTAATTTTTCTCGTTTATATTCTATTATCTTCTACGAGGAATTTATAAAATTATCATAAATTATAATTAACTAAGAAAAGATTTAATGTAGTTAATTATCTTTGCCTTATCAATATTTATCTTTATGTAAAATCATTTTTCTTTTATAATACTAAAATTAAAATAAATATTGAAATTAGTATATATATAAATTTAATCAAATGAAACAGTATTTCATTCTAAAGATTTACGTAAATGGGATTAACATAATTAAAATTTATGTATAAAATAATTCAGATAACAAATAATAGTATCTTTTTAGACAAAATTCCCACGTAAGAACAAGTTCATAATTAAATTAAAAGGTAAAATATAAAATGAATCACTAAAATACAGCTTAGAATGGCAGCTATTGAAAACATCTTTATGTAGAATTACATGTAATGTTGTTAATTTTGTACAAAAGATTTATAAACTGTATAAATACAAAATGAGACAAATTATTGCTTTTAATAGATTATTTGATTGATTACGATGCTCTCGTTCTTGAATCGATAGCTAATTCTTACATTTATACTTAAAATTGCATAAATTTATATTTTATATGTTAATAATAGAGTATTTAGAATAAAAAATATTTTATCTTTTCGAATGGGTGGAGTAAGAAGTCTCACTAATGCCAGACTGTCTAGGAATTCGATATTTGATCTATAAAATATCAATAGAAACTTTTCTGTTATAAAAACATTGTATAAAAATTTATATCCTCGAATACAATGTACTTCATTTGATTCTCCCTATTTATTTTTTAATTAAAACAAGAACACGATAAAGAAATGTCGAAAAGCATTGTTAAAATTATAATATATATATTATATATAGAAAAAATATCTGTAAAATTCCACATTAACCACACAAAAAGACGATATTTCCTGTAAAGGTAGCTATCTTGCATACCTATTTTACTTGCCGTAAAGATACATTTACAGGAGCTAAGCATAGCGCTTTATTATTTATTTATATCGATGTCAATTAGATGTTAAAGTAACACAACTTTTTTTTTAATAAATGCAAAATAAATTTAAAAATTATATTTTTTTGTCCGTAGTATTACATTTAATACTATATAATTTTGAATAGTATATTTTTTTCTTCAGTAGGATAATACAGCCGCGTACTAAAACCAAACTACTAGATCATGTTTGACGTTATAAAACTACACGATGATATTTACGGACTGTATAGATGCAACCGCTTTGTTTAAAATGATAATTTTTTCTCACTTGACATATTCGAGTCGTTGCACGAAAAGTTCTTAAATTATCGTGAAGCGAATTAAAATTCGTTGATCGTAATTGGTTAGTTGGAATCAAACACAAATATCGATTTAATTAATCATTTAGTTTAGAAATCATATTTTGAACACGTTTAATAGAAAACCGTTATATCGATTCGTAGTTAAAGATAATTGTAAGTAATTTGATAATTGATGGTTATAAATATAAATATTTTTCATTTCTTGAAAAACAATTAATATTGTGTGGCATTTTGTATAAATGAATAATTTCTATCGTTTTTCTTGGAAAATTGATTCGGGAATATTTTTAAATCGTATATTTTATGTAATTTTTATATTTAATTAAAAGTTTTTTAGTGTATAAGATGCATATTTAATGTCGAGATTTTCTTCTCTCGGTTTAATTTTTACGGCAATGTTGTTCTTAATTTAATTTAGAAATTTTGCACCGTAAACTTAACTACAATTTTCGGTTTAATATAAAAATATTTTCTTTTTTTATTTAAATTGTTATTTTTTATATTATGAAAACTTATATTTCTTAAATAAAACCGATCCGTCTTTATTCGAAAAGGAAAATTCAATATGAAAATATTTATTTAGTTCAGCTGATTCCATCCTCTAAATGCCATCGATCCGGTTCAATAATTTAGAAAAGAATAAACCAATTTCGAATTTCCATTTCAGAAATTCTGATACTTTCTCCTATTACATATGCAGCAAAACAGACTAAGATGTGGCAAAGAGCCAAAAGAATAGAACAATGATTTCAGTTTTCCCATAAAGAAACATACAAATCTTATCTCTTATTTCTCATATCAATATTTTCTATAAGTTACTTTAACAAATAATTGAGTTAAAATTTATATTATTATATGNTTTAATTAGCTTTAGTTATATAAAACTACACAATTTTTTAAATTAAATTAATTTATATTTAGTTTATAATCGCATAAAAGTGTGAAGTTTTTTAATTTACTTTCATTTTAAAAATGCATAAATTCGATCAGTTTGATCGTATGAGTAGAAATTCTAATATATCAAATTTATTTATTTTAATTTTATAATGTTTAAATGTATGGAAAATTAAATAATTTTATTAAATTTTTTTTAATAATTTGCTTTATTAATTACATTATATTGTATGCTAGCTTTTAATTATATTAAATTTGTCATTTAAACTTTTATAAATATAAAATAAATAAAAAAAAATATCTCAGAAAATTATCAATATTTGCACAACAAACATTCCTTTCATTCATCTTTAAATGCGATTTAAAACGCTAGCATTGACTTTAATTTCCATTTTAATTTTTTTTCCTCTTTCTTTCTTTTTCTCTCTCATCTCTATAAAATGCAATTAAAATAACTGAGTCGAAAATAAAATTCGAATAAAATTACGTAATTATTAAAATTAGATAAGAAAATGGCTTTTTTCCTTCTTTTTATTTTACTTAAATTTATTTATTTTTTTTATTCTTGTTTTTGATTATCTTTGTACGTGAGATGCGAAGAAGGACAATTTCGTGAGCTATAAAATGGAGTTGTGATTGGGATACTAATTTTTAAATACTTTTACAGGTTTATAAAGCTTATTTTAGACGTTTCATCTATCGATAATTAGCTAAATTGTTTATTAAATCGAGTTATAAATTTAAGTTTTGTTGTTTCATATACAATTTCTCACCCTTATCTAGTAATATTTATAAAGATAATGTATTAAGTAAAATTATAAATAATTCTTTATCGTTTTAAGAAATATGTGAAAAGTTATCTGATGTTAATTCTCTAGCTGCTCCCAACCTTTTTCACTCACGTATTGTCTAAGCCTTGTGTGTATAGACTTGTAGCACTAATCGATTATTGTTTCATTCCCTAGGGGTACGTGTACCACTGGTTGAGAACTGCTGATCTAGATTATCTCGTAGATAAGATGCATATATTTTATTAATATAATTCAGCTTTCTTGATATAATCTTTCGTTACATTTTTATTCGGTTGTTATGTATTTTCTGTGTCATTAACAGTATTTTTTCTATTTAAAAGTTCGTATTTTTATAATTAAAACAACGCAAATTAAACGAATATAATATTAAAATGTTCTTAAATATTTATATAGATAATTTATATGATTATCTACAAATATAATACTTTTATCTAACTTTTGAGGCAATTATTTAAGTATTAATTTATAATTAATTAAAATTCTATATTAAAGTTTTATATAGTTTTCAACTTAATGCATTATTAAAATGATAATTTCCTTAACAATCGTTCTATTTTGCTTCAAGTGAATGCCTTTCATTCGATGCATATTTAACTAATCCTGATTTTATCTAAGCTGATTATAAAGCTAATTACCTAAATAAATAAATTATGCTTGTTTCCTAGCAGAGGATTATGCTAATATTTGGTTTTATAATAACCTTAAATTTAAGTATTACATATTCTTGTTATTTCTTAGAATACTGTTTAATTTATAATTAAAATTTATATAAAATTATTTAATTCTTTAGCAGATAATGAAGTATGTATTACACATTATCATTGACTTTGTCTATTGGTAT
>NW_019387655.1:12953-14904 GCF_000671375.1 Centruroides sculpturatus | reverse complement strand
AAGTGAGAATGAGCAATTATTTATTGTGACATCGTCACAATGCCAAACTGCAATTTTTAATTTAATTTAAAATATATGCTTTCCACCTCAAATTAGTAGTGAATTGCCCCTGTATCTCATATTTTCCCGATAACAATAAAGTCGTGCCGGTCATCTATCTAACACACCTTTCCAGAGAAAATTTTTGAATAAAAATAACGTAACTTTCGGTTTTCATCGAAAGTTCCTATATAGTTAATCGGGGTCTCTCACTCCTAAGACTTCCCAATCTAGTTTCGACTTTTATCTACATAACTCCAATCTTGCTATTAAGCGGATAGACAGTCTGACGACAATGGGAATTTATAGGTCAACAATTTTTTTCAAATTGCAGCTCAATTATTATTAAAACAAAGCAAATTTTTGTAAGTAAATCTAACATAACATATAAGAAAATTCGTTAACTTAAGTAAAATAATTGACAACTTATTTACTTCATCCTTTTCTCTTACATAGACACGTTTGTGTAATTAAAATTAAGTATAAACGAGAAGTTTAATTTCACACAAAAGTTTTTATGTGTATTGTTGCTTAAAAAGTATACCATTTAATTCGAAATAAATAACTAAAAATTTTGTATAAACCTAATATATAAAATTACTTGTACTGACTGACTGACTGACTGAGTTACTGATTCAGCATCGCCCAGATCAAACTTTTAAACCTAAAGAGGTGGAATTTGGTACACATTTAGGGTATGTCATGCAAATTCACACTAAGAAGGGATTTTTCGAAATCCCCTTGCGGAGGAGAGAGAGGAAGAGCATTAAGGCTTAACCAGAAGAACTGCTTCTACTGTTATATTTTATACGCGATTATTCGTTTTCAATTACGTTTAGTCTTCACTGAGTACTTAGGTGTATTAAATTGATAATATTTCAGATATTATTATAAATATTTTCATATATGTCGATTTTTTAACCAAATGTTCGAACTGTTTTAAATTCGAATTTCTTGTTTGCGTATCGGTTCGATTATACAACGATTTGTAAACGTTTCAGAAAATTGATCAAATTGAAAACAGTTCGTTTGATTCTCGGCAAATCTCAAATTCTGATTATTTTCAGCGGTAGGTGTTATATAACAATTACTATGGTTGTTGAAAAACTGAATATGAATGGGATTTGCTTGCAAAACTTTTGCCGGCGATGTCGCGGGTAACAGCTAGTAAATAAATATTATTTATATACTAGCTGTTACTTGCACAAGTAATTTTATATATTTAGATGTATGGTTCGGTTTTTTTACGTTTAAAAAAACAATTTTTAAGAAACTTCTTCAAATAGTAAAACACTTCAAATTTTCAGACAGAAGATAACCGTTGTTTTTTTTAACTATAATCGCATTTTATCAGAGAGAAAACTATTAAGATTTACAAACGTTAGCCTTTATTATATTACAATGCATTTTGGGTGCCAATTTTTTTTACTTGCACCTCTCTTTGGGTAATATATAACTAAATCAGGGAAAACATACAGATGTTACACAAATTACAACATTAAAATGATTTACATTATAACAGGGGTGGCCAACCTGCGGCTCGCGAGCCGCATGCGGCTCTTTGAATGATTTTTTGTGGCTCTCGATAAATGTACCGGAGTTCCCTTTTCATTTTTGTGTTATTATATTTTAAAAAATTGTTATTGTTCCGTATGTGTTTCAAAATGTCTTTTAAATTACTAACAAAAAATATGAAAGATTAAGTGCAACGTTGTAAGAAATTTCATTTCCGTCCAAGTTAAGAATGATATGACTCATCAAAAACTGCGCGAACGAACATAAACAGTGGCGTAATCGTCCATTATCGACCGACTCCAGACCGATTTTGAATTTGTAAACTGTCATTGCAATGGACAGCTGACATTGTGCTCTGGAAGAAACAATTTGTATCACTCTTGCTACGGATATAATT
>NW_019387655.1:9190-10266 GCF_000671375.1 Centruroides sculpturatus | reverse complement strand
CCTTACACTAATTACAGTTTGATTATGAACAGTATTTAATTTTTTGGCTGCATTTGTAGCATTCTCATCACTTAAAAATAAAAAGTATAAAACATGTCTCTTATATTCATCTGTTACTTCCATTTTAACGAAAATAAACAACTAAAATGTTCCCAATTCTGAACAGTATTATATGAATGAGATCCAATTTAACACTTCAGTGTAAAAAGTATCACATTAGACTCGCATTTTTAACAGCAAAACAAGATTTTTCTCAAGGTCATAGAATACGCACGAACTTATGGACTGACCTAATATATTACTGACTATAGTTTAAAGCTTACTAGGCGCAATGTAACGTCAAAATATATAAAGCAAATTAATGCAATTTTTTTATTTTTACTGATATACAGTAAATGCTTGACTACGATTAAACCCTCGATTTCTCTACCATCTAACAGTATAAAATACTTGTTGTTGTAAAAATATAGAATTTTTATTTAAATAATAAAAATTCTATTTTTTGTATTTAAATTTATTTAAATAAAAAATTAATATTTTTTAAAAATTGATTCGTAAATGCAAAAACTGAACTTATAAAACATTAACTCAATATAAATAATTTCAACAGTCGCTCATAATTTAAGATGGCGGCGAGACCCGATTCGATTACTTCTTCATTTCAGAAGTTAATCAGAGAGTGCTATTTTAATGAAATTTTAGACATAGTGTATGTTTATTATAATTAATAACTTCATACAAGAATAATATATCAGGTCAGTCCATAAGTTCGTGCGCATTTTTATCTACAAAAATGCAACAAAAAATTTTTAACTAAATTTTATTTCAATCTATAATGTATTCACCATTATTTTGTACAATTTCTTGCCATCTTGATGGTAGCTTTTTAATCCTGTCTTTGTAAAATGATTTCGGTTTTGAATCAAAATATTCAGAAATAGCCTTTTTTACATTGTTCTCATCCTCAAAAGTTTTTCCTTTTAAAAAATTCTGCAAACTCCGAAAAAGATGATAATCACTGGGAGCAATATCTGGCAAATATGGTGGATGAGGTAAAATTTCCCAGTTGAAGCTTT
>NW_019387655.1:0-7742 GCF_000671375.1 Centruroides sculpturatus | reverse complement strand
GGTACTGGGCAGGGTTTCAGAAAATGTGACTGCAAATCTAAATGTACCACAAATAGGCGTGCTTGTCGCAAAAACCAATTGCTACATAATTCAAAGTGTCACCAATCTTTAGATTGCACTAATAAGTAAGTACAATTTTATCGTGTTTTGCAAATTCATTTCCCTAATAGTAATAATATTTTAAACCGTTTGATTTTTGTATTAAAGTTTTTTAATTGATTGATGAATGATTCAATCAACTAATTTGTTGATTGTTTGATTGTATGAACTTGATTCTTTAGATATTGAAAATTAAATAAATAACATTATGTTAATTTAAGCGTACAGAAACGTTGCTGTTGTTCCAGCAAAAATCTTATTTTCACTTTATCGAGTGCTTAGTAGGTAATGTGCAGATTACCTAGATACTCTCCGCATTACCTAGGTAATTTGAGAAATAGAACAATTTTAGCAACTTTAACAGATCAACCTAGTTAATTTGCAGATTAGCTAGGTAATGTGCACATTAACGGATTTCGAGCTTTAGCGGTAACATATAAACTTACTAGTCCTCCACTATGAAAAACAACAAACTGCTAAACGCTTTATTACTTTGTCTTCAAAAACTTCCTTCTCTGTCGCTGAGGGTCAAATGGCTAACAAATTGTTCACTTCCACTCAGGGAAATGTGATGGTGTCATAAAACTTTATAAAATGATTAAAAAATACCAATGAAGGAAATTAAATTATTTTTGGTCAAATTTCAGNTACATATTTTAATATTTTTCATTCAAAATATTTTATAAACATAAAAATTGGCATTTTTTTTAATCAGAAAAAGTCATAGGGAAAGCAGTTAAACAAGAAAAACTTTTTCTAAATCATTTATTTTATCGTTAGGTATTATTATAATAATAGACAGATGTCATCGTCTCTCGAAATACAATATCTTTCTTATTTCGCTGTTGATAACCCGACACGTGCTCCGCAGCCATCTTGTATTTTCTCGCGCGCGTGGTATTGTGGGATCTCTCTTATGACTGGATCTAGTTTCGAGAACTCTCTTGAGTCGATTGCGATTGAACCTCGTTTTAGTCGAGATTGAAACGGTCGATGGAGGTTGCACTAGGCTGGGAGTCGCCAAACTTTTTTAACCGTCGACCCCAACCACTTTCCAAAACCCACATTGTCCCCACCGTAAAGTTTTATTACAAGTGTGAGTGTATGAGCAAAAAAACGTAGTGATCTCTGTATAAGAAAAAAAAAAAGGTCGTAACCCCCTCTCCGTATCGACCCCTGGGGGTCGATATCGACCACTTTGGCTACCCCTGCACTAAGGGAACAGGGTATAAGGCTCTAGTTTAGTAGTGTTACAGAGTATAATACGTATATTTTAATATATTTTTTAAAAGAAACAAAATCACTGAGAAATGTTACGTGTGTTTAACAACGGGTTCGGAAAACTTTGAAAATGTTAACAACGGGTTCGGCCGGACCTGTGCGAACCCGCTGAATATCACCACTGGTTATACGTCGTATCTGAAAGTCAGTAAAAATTAATGAAGATTTTTCTCGTTATTACAATTTGCAATTTTTATAAAACTTATTTCTACTCTCGAAATTAGCGAATGTTTTTTTTTTTTTTTTGCTTTTTGTAGTAGTAAATTATGAGAAATAGACTTTTGGTTAGTTCTGAAATGTTTTAGACAATAGAGAGGTTGCAGACAACGTTTTCAACGCGAAAAACATGTAAGTCAGACGTTCAGCGCCGCGTTCCTGTAAGCCTAGACGTTTGACAATGGAGTTTGGAACGTCAGTGGAATCATGTTCGATGTTCCAAACGCCATTATTATCAAACTTCTAGACATACAAGAAGGCGCCGCTAAACGTCCAACGTATACGTTTTCGTGTTGAAAGCGTCGGCCGCAACCTCTGTATTAAGACTTATAATGTACTGAAGTAACATTACGCTGCGATTATTCTCGAACGAACACACTTCTTTAAGCAATTTCTATGTGAACGTCGAACAGCGAACAACAAAGAATAAATCTGTCGTTGCGACAGACTTCTCTAAAACTCTCATTAGTAATGGCGGACGCTCTGGGCAATTCACACGTGTACTAGATTGTTTTACTACTTAAATTTAAAGAAAAACCCCACTATTTTTTACGTAAAATGTATACATGTAGCTTACAATTTAGAATTTAGAACGTTAAAGTTAAAGATTGTCGTCATTCTCTAATAAAAAGAGCACCCTTAAAGCACAGACCTATTTAGGGTGACAAAGTTTTTTCAATGTAAAAATGAATGTTTAGAAACTGATATGTGGCAAACAGCATCCAAATGGCTATAGGAAACGTGTGTAATTCCACAGAAAAGGGTGTATTTTAACATATATGAAATTTTTTATAACATAAAGAATGACGTATTTAAGAATACGGCATATGTACTGTACGTCGAGACTCTGTAAGCAGAGCGATGTAATTAACAAAGGGTTTTTGTGGTATATCTAGATTAATTGTATTATTTAACTTCCGAGGTCGACAGTAACATACAAACAACAAAAGATATCGGTACTCAGCGATATTTTGTTTTAAAGCCTCGCACGACTTCCCTACTTAAAACGAAATTATTGAATTAAAACCCGTGACAAATTCATAGGGTTTCGACAATAATTACATAATTAATAGATTTATTAATATAATTTAAATGTACAGTACGTATCTCTATTTTCGGAATCCATGCCGAAAAATCATTGAGAATGGAACAAAAAAAAAGAAATACGCAATTATACCAACCAGGTTTTAGACCCGATCGACAGAGGTGTAGTATATAAGCCTATTAATACGTGATAGTAGGAACGTAGGATATTATGGAACCCTTACTAAAACCAATTTGGTTTTTCGTAGAAAATACACTTGTCCAAAATAGGTCTAATTGCTGTATATAAAGAGAAAGCGATTATGTAAGTAAAAATTTTGCTTTAAAATATTTTAATAAATGGTTTCTCAATTCCCATAAATTCATATTAATATATAAATAATATTATTTTATATGTCTGAATCGTTTTTTTTCTTTGCAGACTAAACCAGAAATGAATTACAGTTGTGAAGAGTATTACTTCTTTAATTCCAAACAAAAGTCAGACATTTTTTATAACACCCTGAAATTTAGGTAAAATTTTTATAAAAAAACTTTAGGCGTCATTTCTTATTAAATTTAATAATAATAATTACAGTAAATATAATACGAGATAGCTCATAATGCCTTCCTCTGGAGACAAATTATTTAGTAATTAGATCTAAAATTGCGAAGCTTTCACTGTACAATTCTTTGTTATATTGATCATGAAACACAGTTTTATTTTTTATTTTTGTTATTACAATAAAATATCGATTAAACACACCTCTGTTTGGCAAACAATAGATTTAACAAACAGATTTTCGTATGTCTTACGTGAAAATTAACAGCCCATTTAACTTTAAAATGCTTTCTATACGAACTGTAATTAAATTAACAGGCTATTGTTTCACATTCAAGAATCACCGCTGTTAGCTTCATGTCAGAAAGCGAGTGTCTTGATATACCGTGATCCCAAGACAAATAATTAAAAATATTTTTGTGTCTTCGTAAAATTTAAACTTTTATAAGGGCATTATGCATTTGTTTTGTTTAACTCCTTCATTCCCTTTCCAATTAAAAAATACTATTTTGTAATCACACCTATTATTATTATTATTTAAAAATATTCTTTATTTGAATTGGAAAAAGTGTTTTTTTTTTTACTTTTTTTTATTTTTCCAAAATTGGTTTTTGAATNTTTGAAAAAGTTTTATTCGATTTTTTTCAATTTGCCAAAATTTGCTCTTAAATGGCACCTTTCCCTGTGGATAGCCAACTTTACAGGGGCCTGCAACCTGCAACGGTGGCTTTCCTGCACGACTCGCTGTCGTGCAGGAAAGATGCCAGTCGTCGGTTAGCTTTAAAAATAATTTATAAACGAAAACATGACAAAATATAAAATGAAAATAAATTTATTGGCAAGTTTTCAATCTTTATTCAGTTAGTTTATCTTTATTCAGTTAGTTAGTGATCTTTATTCAGTACGTAGTAATTTTATGGATTACATTCGATTAATTCTAATTGGTGTTTTTACTTAAATTTAACTATTAATTACAAATTGTTTAGTTTCATGTTTACGTTAATAATTCGTGAAAAAATAGATTTTATACTGGAACTATTGTTTTTTTACCAGATGTGAAAAGGCAACACTTCCAGTTCCTCTTGCAGTTTTAAAATTATGTCTTAAAGCAGATAAAAAAGTTCAGATTCTCCAAGTGGTGGGAAAGGTATTTTCTTCATTTTTTCATTTAACAAATATGTTTACAGTTTCTTTCATATAAACTTTATCAGACGGCATTCAAAGAGCAGGAAAAAAAAATCTATTTTAAATCCTTTCTTTCTCGCTGATTACACGGAACCTTTTACTCACGACTGTTATGGGATAGATTATGCCCATTAATATGGACGTGGTTTTCAGGATAAGCCACGATATATTTTGCTCAAACCATAAATGAAAACTACTCGAATATTAATTTAGGTCAGATTTTCGTGAAGTAAACTTTACGCCTCGAACTATCACGTGTTTACAAAATTTGTTCGCGTCTGTCATTGTTAGTCTAGTATGACCTTTAAATGAAGTTTATACACAGTATAAACAATTGTAATGTAGTATAGACTATAAAATTTACGTTTGATTTGAATGTCACTAAAGTTGGGGTAACGATTCATTTTTATTTCAAAATTATAAATATAGAGATTTAGAGTAACAAAGGATTCTGTAATTAATGTTTATAGAAACGTTTTCTTATTAAAAGGAAAATGTATTTTAATTAAAGGTTGACTAGTTAAATGTTAAAATTTTACTTATTAATAATACAATTAACATATTTAAATCAGTATAAGGTCTCATACATATAGAAGTATATACGTAAATTAAATTTAAATGTTACATTGGCATTTTTATTCTTAATCTGCCAATGATAATTACAAACTGTTAGTTATATATATTCTATCACTGCTATGCAAATATTCCTGAAAAATTCTGTCGGTTTGAATTTAGTTCATGAAAAGTATTTTTGATGTAATTTTTACATAGTATTTAAATATTTAAATATTTAGATAGGATTCTAAGCGGTAAAATCTAAAAAAATATCAAATAAAATAAATTATCTCATTGAAAAGAAAATAAAAAAATAAATTGCAATAGTTATACAGGTGATAAATTTTATTCCGGATATCACTTGTCGTGAAGGAAAGATCCTGAAATGGGAGATCTGGTCGACTGTACCAATATAAATTTTTAACAACGTGCAAATAGCGAGGTGTCATAAAACGCTATAGCTTCTCGCGATATACAGTCTTCAGGGCCATTCCACATCGCTGGGAGCATCTGACAATATTCCTGTCGTGCAATTTGAAAAATGGCAAAAAACATTTCACATTTGACATCTGCAATATGAAGAAATCGAATTTCATTTAATTTCCATTGTACATAAAATATAAATTATGTGTTCATTGCAATATTTAACAATAGACACTATGTAGTGTCTATTGTTAAATATACAGGACTAGTTACTTGTGAGGCTTAAAAATTATGACAATTAATACAATTGCTCCAATGAAAGATGTGATAATACTCGAAATTTCAATTTTATTTTACTGATTTATTTGATATGTATCATTTTATCAAATAGACAAACTAATATACATCACCGAATTTCCGGCATCATTCGTTTCAAAGTTTTGTCAGATTAATTATTTTCCGAACCATCCGTGACAACATGTAATAATAATTGTTCAACACGCCTCCAACCCATAAATTAGACATTTCTCACGTGTCCAAAATTATATCTTCGGCTACTATAAACTCAAAGTAAATAACTACGTAAATGAAATACAGGTACAGCAGCAATATAGGATTGACAGCCTCTGGGATAATTTTGTAAAAGTTTAACAGTTTATAACGTTTATTCCACTCTATCATCTTTTTGTAGGAAAGTCATCGAGCAGGGGCGAAAATACGATAGTTTCTGGGATAATTCCGATTTTGATCGACGTTTTCTAAGGTATTTTCTATTTCATAATCTCTCACATACCTCAAAACCACACCCCTTTTCGATGCTCATTCTGATATACTTTTCCGCATGATTTGAGCGAGAGTTTCTGGGATAAGGACTTAGTCACGTCGGTTATTCAAATTTATATATATATATATTTAAACTAATATTTATTTAAATTATATGTTTTAATATATAAGAGATTATTTTTTGATCGGTGCCCTCTGTCGACGAAATTATTATTATTATTTAAATATTAAAAAAATAACGAATAGTCCCTAACTATAGACTTATCCGTTGCGAATTGGAATGTGCTACTCTTTATTTTACGTTTTATCTATTCTTTTACGCTATTTTTACAGGAACTAATTAAAAATCGATTGGTGCCTAATCAGCCCTAGCCGCATGCCGACGGGTTAAAAGTTAATATGAAATTTTGACTTAAACTTTGATGTTGAGAAACAAGATCCCAGTTTAAGCGATCGTGATATTGAGTCAAAAAGTTTTCTGTTAGCTGTTGATAATGGCAAACATAGTCCTAATTAATTCGATGAACTTTCGTAAAAAATCAGAGGAGTAACGTCTGCTTTTCCAAATTTTATTCCAATTTAATTTATGTTGGAAATCGTTAATAAATTCATTTCTGAGATTTTTTACCGAAATAATATCCCAATCAACATTATCTTGAAGTCTTTTTTTCTTTCTGTCAAATTTAATCTGTAGAATTCTTTCCAATCAAAATTTGAATCTACTTCGCCAGTTATCATGCCTACATTTCTGAGATCCATCACAATATGAAATGATCGATTTATTTTCGACTTCTTCCTCCGATATTAATATGAAGAGTAATTAGTTTTATTGATTGTCTTGCTTTATATAATCTTTTATGTTGCAATTGACTACATTTTTTGTTTTTGCTGATAAACTCGTTTTAAATCAATGAACGTAAAATATCATTTACAATTCTGGTAGAATTTGTATGCTTCGATTATTGTAAGTTTCCTTCGTCGTAAGAAGCCATCAAAAATGATTTACTTTCATCAATAACTCAGGTTTGAATTCTACGGAATATGGAAGTTTAATGATTGGCGAAAAGTTTTGTGATTTAACCGATTTTTCTACCAATTTGATGCAAGGTAACTTTTTAAAGAGGAGGCGTAGGGAATTAATTCGGAAAATGCTGCGTGAAAATATCTATGAAAAACTATTAAAAAGAGTTATATGATGTTATTCAATGTTTCAACCGTGGTTCGTGGAAGAGAAAAATATTTATTTTAAATGTGGTTTTCCCGAAATTATGGAAACTTTGAATTTAATAATTATAGACGATTTTAATGCATTCTGTAACCGAAAAAATTGTAGCATTATTTACCGTACAATCTCATCATTAAAATATAAATGTTATATTGATAATGCAAAATTTATTTTTCGTAATAAAGTAATGAAATATATACAGTTGACCCCCCTATAACGTGCGTTCCTATAACGGAAATTCCTATAACGTAGCGAAATAATTGTAGCAACATAAGTATAAAGGAGCTCCTAAAACGTCTTCGCCGACTCGTTTCGCGAGAAGATTGATAGAATCTGGACCAATAGCGGATGAGCAGCCGAACTACTTTACTCCGCAACACGCTACGGAGC
>NW_019387654.1:0-9678 GCF_000671375.1 Centruroides sculpturatus | reverse complement strand
ATATAATAAAACAAATGTTTGTGACAGAACACTAAGAAATAAATAAAAATGACATGGGATTTTACTTTTTCAAAGCTAAAAGAAAACCCTTTCTGATCAAGAGACAAAAGAAACAATTATTTACAATGGACAAGACAGCACATAAATTGGACCATAGAAGACTGGAAAGCTTATTTTTTCAGTTGAGCGTCGTATGTGTGTTTAGTGTAGTGGTGATGCAAGAAAATTCATTTTGGAGACATGCAGATGAGAAATTTAAAGAACACTATTTGAATAAGATTACTAAGTTTCAAACAAGTTTAATGATTTGGGGCTGCATGTCAGCTATCAGACCTGGAAATATATACAGTATATTCTTAATGAGGCTGTAATAGAAGAAGTGTATTAGGAAATTTTAGAATCATTCCCGATTTGAACAATCAAAGATCACTTTAATGATGCTACTGATGTTTCTCAGGATAATAATGCCAACAAGCCAAACAAATAAAAAATTCTAAGGGCATTAAAACATTAATCTGGCCTGCAGATAATCCAGATTTAAATCCTATTGAAAATGCTGCTTGATGAAAAAGCACCAACTAATAAAGATGAACTTAAAGAAGCCATTAAAATTAGCTAGAGTAAAATAACTTCAGAAACCTGCAATGAATTAATTTTGACAATGCCAAGATGTATAAAAGCTGTAATAAGATCAAGGGGAAGACCAACAAAATAGTAACTTCTATTATTTTGTATGTGCTCCTTTTATTATTATTATTTAAATATTTTTTTCCATTTCCTGTTCAAAAGCTTTTTTCCAATACTACCTTAAATAAAAAAAAATTAGGGGGGGGAAATGGTTTAGTTTATTTATTCATTTTAAATTAGTGATAAACACTTAACCCAATGAATAAAACATACATTTTTATTTTCTCATAAAATGAGCTAAAACTAAACAATTTTATTTTCTTACATCATGTTCAAATACTTTTTGCAGGGATTTTAGCTTTGCTAAGCATATATATATGATATAATATGGTATTTACAAAACAACAACAAAATTTATGGTATTTACAAATGTTCAAATACCATAATGTCCTATTTCACAGAATATATCATGGACATTAATTAATTAACTGATGCATGGTTGTAAAACTTAGCAGATAATTTCCATGATGATTTCATATATTTTAGCTATAAGATGAACAAGTAAGCACTGATGCCATAATATGCAATTGAATGAATGTTTTTGTAAGCATGATTCATCAGAAATTTTCCAGAGGTGGACACAACTTTTTGGCTGATAAATTCCTAAATCTAGCAGAAAGATTTGATGTTTTTAGCAGGAACTTTTCATTTGTGATACTTCTNTTGAAAATTATATAAAAATAGCATAGTGAATTGGATAGAAAAATTAAACAAATCTTAATCATTCAGAAATTTAATAAATTTTTAACAAATAGTTTATTTCTATTGTTATCTGGCTAAATCTTGTATAAATTTTTTAAACTTTATAATATAGATATAATATATGTACAGTACAGTCCATAATGATCTTGGAATATTTGATAACAAATTATCATTTAAATACCATATAGACAAAATAGTTAAAACTTTAGCAATATATTGTAGCACTCTATGGTGGTTTTGTCATACCTAGAGATGTTTTTATGCATAGGAAAAGTAGACAAGTGCCTATGGAAGCAAATTTTGATACTATGAGAAACATTTTCAGGGGACATTCTTGAAAATAAAAAAAAACCACTAACCATTTTGCCAGTTTTAAATTTTTTTTTGACACTAAAAATTATTTATCACCACTAGTTTTACTTACAAATGGGGGATGGTAGCAGTGGCGTAGTGTGTTGTCAGGGCTAAATTAGAACTCCTCATTCTTAATAAAGAATTAAATGTTTTGATTGCTCACTTTTTAAAATATTTTAATGGTCATATTCTACCTGATTGGTTGCCCATCAGAGTTCCTCGTAGACATACCTGTAATTTATCATGTACTTATGTTACTTTTAATTGTTTAAATATATTTCATAGTTCATTCTTTTATCATTTTCATAGTTTGATTAATATTGAACATATGGTTTATCTTGATCATATGTGATATAAAAAGTTTTGTACAAGTACATAATACTTTATAATTCTTAAATATTGTTTTAAATTTTTATTTATTGTGTTTAGGATATGGGTTGGTTTGGGGAGTGGAATTCATTTGCCCTTGAACATTTTCTGTTTGTGATATAATAAATAAATAAAACTGTATCTCATAGTAGAAAGTCTAAGTATAGGTTAATATTGATAATTAGCTTTATATTAAATTAATGGATTTGTAAGATTTCATTCTTTTCTTTTTTGATTTACTTTATTATAATTATTAAAACACAATAATGTTGATTAAAATTTATAATTAAGCTTATCAGGTTTAACTTTAAAAAGTTAGATTCTCAATAACAGTTTATGTAATATATATATAATTTTTGTAATTAAATAATAATAAAATATAGCCTTTCTTCAAGAAATTAACTCCTAGAAGAACTGTATTTATTATTATTTTAATATTATTATATAGAGTTAATTTTAATAATTTTCTATTAAAGCTGAAAATTAGAGAAATATTGTTTTGCTTGATAATGATACATAGTTAAAAAAACAACTGAGAAATAAGTATATGTAACTGATTTTGTTTACAGTTTGTCTTAGTTGTTGGTGATCAGTAATTAATATTTTAATAATTAGTGATTATAAAATTTGATTGATAATAAAGGAAGCTTTAATCTTTATATTAAAATTAAAAAAAAATAGTTTATTGCAATTGGAATTTTTGTTATGTGGAAAGTAGTAATGAGAAATATTGAATTCAATGTACAGTATATACAGGTGTTTTAATATTTATTTTTATATGTATTATATGTGAAGCTAAGAATTTATGAATTGTAATCTGTAATTTGGTATTATTGATATTTTAAAGTCATATTTTATTAAAAATAAATCTTTAAAAAATATACCGTATATGTATTATTATTTTTAAAATTTATTTTTAATATTCTTATATAGCATAATTTTTATATGCTGATTTACAGTAATATTAATTTAAAATCACAAAGCAAAATTCTTTTATATATATATATTTTTAATTCATATTATTATAAATCTGCATAAAAATTATGCTTGGATAACATTTTGTGTGAAGTTTTGTTTTAGTGGAAGATTCACTTTTATTTCTTCTTTGAATCACTGAAGGGTTATGATTTCCACAGTGTAAATTAAATGCCAACATTTTTACGTTCAAGTAGATTAAAATTATATATTATAATATTGTTACAGGACATCAAGATTTGGATAAGATTTCAAAAGAGCCCTTTTCTTTTTTAGGAGTATTATTTGTGACTAATTTTTTCAGACAGATCTCAGTAATATGATTTGATTAACTTTATAATTGGGCTAAAATTCATGTTTTCAAATGAGAGGGAGACTCTTCCTTTACCTTTCCCAGAAGGAGGTGATAGGGATTTTGAGAGTGGCATATAAAATATATGTCCCACTCCCAATATTATGGTCTTTTTAGTTGAAAAAAGCTTATTCATTCATAGAACTAGCAAGAAAGTTCTAATTTAATGCTTGTGTGACTATGGATTTCTAATTGCTGTTTCATTACTACATAAAATATGTTTCTGTATGATATGTCCTTAAATTATCAATATACTATATGATTTAAAAATACATTCATTGCCATAAAAATTAGCACACCAAGAAGTTGTTGGGATTAAACAAAATTGTACATGTATGAGTGTAATGATGTTTTAAGTAAATGATTAAGTTACTTACTAAATTGGAACTCTTTAATCTATATATATGCACACAATGACACCTTTTGTACTTATTCCAGCAACTTTATTCAAAAATATGAATGTTTTCCTTCACCTTTAGGCTGTGTACACACTAGGCGTTTTTCAACGCGCGTTAGCTCGGCGTTCGATGAGCGTTTAGCGGAGCGTGCGCACTGGCTTGGTTTGGAAATGGATGTGGAAGTGATTGCTTGTGTGTGGCTCCTCTATCGTCGCTATAAAAGACGATGGCAGAGGCAAAGAGAATTTTGGGTGCATCCAATATTATGAGATAGACTGATGCATGAAATGTTTGCGACGTTGTATCCAAAACTAAGACAAAATAAATTCAAGTATTTTAATTCTTTTAAAATATCTATAAAATCCTTTGACGATGGTTGGTCTCTTTTAGATTTCATCAATAAATAGATCAGTATCGAAATGATCGTTCTCCATTTCAGCACATATATCTCAAAGCGCTCGGCTGACGCCCGCAAAACGCGCGATCGCATGTACGGTAACATGGCAGCACAAATATCTCAAAGCGCCCGTAAAGCGCTAGCAAAACGCACGTTTTAACAAAAATCTATAAACACGCATTTAACGCGCGCTTGGCATTTGAGTGTGTACGCCTACATAGAACTCTTGGTTCTTTAAAACGCGCGTTTAACGCGCGTTGAAAAACGCCTAGTGTGTACACAGCCTTAGTGGCCCTCTTCAGGTTACAAACCATTCCATTTATAAATCATTTGAAAGGTAGAGAAACAATTTACAGATAAGATTTTTTTTAAAAAGCATGCTACATTAACCGACAAGGATTAAATTCAAATTGTAGACTAAGTAATTGCAAAATGAAAGCAAAAGGATCATTTATTGCTAGAAAAACTACAAATGAAAGGAAGTTCTAGTACCCTGTTGAGTCATCTCTAGCATGAATTTACAATGTGATATGAGCAGGCATAGTGGTACACAGGTGCCATATAGTGTCTCTGGCATCTCAGTCCACCGTTGCTGCAAGCAGTTCTTTAGTTTGGGCCAACTTGGCATCCCAGGTGACAGACATATTTGATCAGTGACAAATCGGGACTGGGCAGGCCAGGGAGTGGCAATGTGGCAGAGGCAGTCTTGTGACATCCTTGTTGTGTGTGGTCAAGCATTGTTCTGTTGGAAAATTACTCTTGGGAGCCTTGCCATGAGAGGCAACACATGTGACTGTAGGATGTACTGGGCTGTCATGGTCCCTCAGATCACTACTAGAGGTGACCACCTATCGTATGTGATGGCACCCCAGACCATCACACAAGCTGTGGGGTGGTGTGACAGGATTGAAGCATTCACTACAGGATGTCAAGACACAAACATGGCCCCTATCAGTGCCCAAACTGAATCTGGTGCTCATGTGGTCCTCTCAGCTAGTGGTTTGCCAAGAGTGTCCTGATCCTGGGCACTATGTATTCAAGCTCTCTCTCATCCACTGGTCCCAATACTTCCTCACAGTATTGTCAGAATGGCCTAAGTGGAAGACTATTCAATAAGATGATCATCCAGCTTCTCTCAACCTGATGATCCTTCCCCTCTCAAACTCAGTTAGTTGTTCATATGGTCTTCAATTGTGACATAAAGGCATTTGTAGTGATACAGTGTCCCTCTGCAACAGGTAAACTACAGACAGAATGCCTTTCTGTGCTTTTTTTTTTATAGACCAAGGAGGACACACTTTAATGTGCACTGCTGGCATTACATAATGAGCCATCATGCTATAACTTTAATCATTTCCATATCTGCTGAGACTATCTGCATGCCAAGTTTTGCAGCAATACAACTCCTCCTTGATGTAATTTTTATGGCAATGAGTTTACATTTAAAGACTATGAAAAATTGAGCAATGGCAGCACAGGGCTTACCAAGCCAATAGATATTTTTTTTGTCAGTTTATTCAATAATGTGACAAATTTTTCAAATGGAGTTTCAAAACAACACAAAAATCAGTACTTGTTGCATGTATAATAAAATGCATTTCTGAAACAATTTTGTTTCCTACTGCATGTGAAACATTTGAAAGATTATTGATTCCTTTATTTGTAAAACCATGTGTTTGTTACACAGTCAAGTTTTTAAACCATGATTTAAAAGAATTGCAAATAAAATAAATAAAATTAAGCATCTGTAACTGAATTCCAGTTTGAATGCATGAATTTATCTAATTCAGCAAAGCAGGTTTCCTTGAAGCCAGGGCTGCGGAATCGGTAAAAAACACTCGACTCCGACTCCTAATAATTTTAGTAGGCCGACTCCAACTCCAGCAAAATTAAATATCAAATCATTTTATGGGGGCAGAGGCACTCATAGGTGGTACCCTACTCTGAACTCTGAAAGGAGCCTTGGGCATTTGCCCAAATACTTTTAAACTTAATATTTTTAACTTACATTAATATTTATTTGTATAAAATAATTAATTTTTAAGAAATATTTAATAAGAAGGGAAAGGGGCGATAAAATTCTACACCTATATACATTTGACAGCATTTGCACTTCAATTTCACCCTTCCAGAAGAGTTAATCCAACTAAAAAGTGTTCAATCTAGCTACTTCAGCTTCCTTGTTCAGAAAAAAAAAATATGTACTCTGATCAATTAGTCTGGCTCATTCAGAAAAATAGAGTACTTATTTAGAGCAGGGATAATAAAGGAATGATTTAAAAATATTCAAATTCAATTAGGTCAAAATAATTTAACTACTAAACACAAATACTACAAAGAACACTACATATTTAATAAATTAAATTGATGCATTTTGTATTTAAAATAAATGAATTATATCAAAATACAAAAAGATTTTAAAAAAGTAAATATATAATAAAATTTCTTTCATTTAAATATAAAAACTAAAGTAAATTTAAAATGTGGGAGTCAGAATCAGAGTTGACACATTTTTCCGACTCCAACTCCACAGCCCTGCTAGAAGCAAAGAGAATTTTTCTCTGGCATTTCTGGTGAAATTTGAAAATGTAGTTACTTTAAAACTGCAAAGTTCTTCTATTCTATAAATGATGTAAAAAAAATATCACATGAAATTTTCAATTTTTTTTTGGCTGCAATTTGAAAAAATTGTAGACCCATAAATTTCCTCTGTCAACTGTCTGTCCTTCCTTAATCTCGAGAACAGTGTTAGATAGATGAAAACTGAGACCAGATATGGAAAATTAGGGGTAGGAGGCTCAATCAACGATATACAAACTTCTGGTCTAGAACTAAAAATTTTCCCATGAATGGAGACCAGCATGACTCTGTTGTTATCATGAGAAGTGACACTACAGCACTAATTTGTGATGGAGAACATATATTTTAAATTAAATAAATTAAGATTATGATTAAAAGTTGCAGCCTGGCATTGTGATATTATCACAATAAATAATTGCTTGTCTTATAATGCTTCATCATTTTTGTAGTCCTTTGCAATACAATCTAAAATGAAGAAAATCAAATATAGGAACTATTCTACTTTCAAATATAAAAATAACCACTTAACAAAAACCAATAACCGGTATTAAATAATTGTAAAATGAACTGCAAACGTTTTCGGTTCCTTCTCTAGGACCTTTCTCAAGCAACAATTCGTCTTTAGAATAAAGTAGAATCGTATATTCTACTTTCAGCACCAGGGTGAAATCAACGTTACACTATCTGGAACCTGTGACCAGTGCTCTACGTGTATATATAGTATATTGCTTGACAAACGTTTATGAGCGATCCGTTCGCTCTTCTTCAGGTTGACTGAAAATTCCCTGGATGGAGTGTATATTATTTGTTGGAATCGGGTGTCGGTTCCGACTGGGTGGGCTGTTTCTGGCATGTGCGGATGTGTGGTGGGGGAGGAAACGGCGGGTTGGCATCTAACAGCGATTGCCAGGCCAGAGACAGGGTTAGCACTTCCTTCCGGTTAATGCAGGTGGTTAGCCAGCCGGTGTTGTAGATAGCCGCAGCCTCCAGCCATCTGAGATGCTGTTGGTGGGGTGTGTTGATGATGATAGTAGCCTTCTCGAGTTGCGCTTTGATTTCGGGATCCGACACATATGTGGTTACATATGTAGATAGATAGATAACACTTTATTGCACCAAAAATACATCAAAAATACAGGAGGCTAACCACAGCCAGGGCTGTGGTTAGCCTCCTGTGTCGGATATCCACTTGGTGTTCACACAGGCGGGTGTACAAGGAGCATTTGGTCGAGCCGATATATAGTAGGTCTGCGTTCTGTCTGTTGTCTTGGAGTTGGATAGAGTAGATTCTGGGGAGTCTGGTGTGATCGGGAGGGTCTTTATCGTTCCGTAGGATACGGAAAATTGTGGGTCATCTTCTGTATGCCAATCGTATCCCGTGCTCTCTGGCTATCCTCCTATGCACAGTCTTGAGGTGCGGGTTGAATGTGATGGGGACCCGTGTTGGGCTATCTTGCTGAGGGTCTGTGGCATTTCCTGCGGTTAGGGCGTGTTTCTGGCGCTTGTATCATTCAACTAAGCGGCGTGTCATGTTCAGGAACCCGTGCTCAGTTGCTATTCTTTTGATGCGGGCTAATTTGTTTGTTAGGGCTTGCTTGGTGGATGAGTGTGAGAACGCTCTCTCCACCACAGCCCTAAAGGCGGCTGCCTTGTACGGGAACGGGTCGCAAGAATCAGCTGGTATGTACGTGGGGGTGGATGAGGGCTTGTGATTAGGGATTGCAATCCAGCAGTGTTTTCAATCCAGCTGGATTTTTGCTGGATCAACATCATTCCAGCTGGATCCAGCGAGGATCCAGCGCAGATGTATTTTTGGTGCAATAAAGTGTTATCTATCTATCTATCCAGTAATTTATGGGTTTTTTAAAGAAATAAAACATTTTTTTTAAATACTTAAGAAACTTTTATTATTTAGACTGGTCACTATACAGTAAATCAGTAAAGCTTCTTACACATTTAGGTAGTAAACTTAACTTTGGTTCGGTTTAACACTTGAGATAGATATAATTAACTTTAAATGTTTGGTTAGATTATAATTATAATGTAATCTTTAAGTTAAATAATAGCAGAGGTAATTCTACCAATTAATTTGTATTAATATATTATATTATAATAATGTAAGGACGAATAATCAGTGGCTAAGTGGCTATCAGTCTTACCAGTTTTCTTATATAGGCTCTACATATCAGTCTGTAGTTATTTATAAGTAATTTAATTATTAGTGTTAGTAAAGTAGTGAGTAAGTAACTAGTAGTTAGTTATTATTATCACAATCATGAATCACATACATTCATATCATCATATATCTAAGATACTGATACTCATTAATTTAATTAACTATTTAACTAACTAGGTAATCTCAGTTTCTCACTAATTTTAACAATAAAATTGCCTAGCCTAGCCCACTAACCACTTATACAATAAAAGTTTAAAACTCTTACTCAATAGAATTAGAATAGAAGTTATAAAATATTAGTCTTGTCTTGAATAAAGTATTTTAAAGGATTAAATAAAATTAAATCAATCACTTCTGTTATTTTATTTTATTTTTTATTTTTTTCACTTTTCTGGAAGTTGGATCTCAAGAAACAAATGGTATTGATGGTGTTGTCTCCCAACCTACTTCTTAATGAACTGCATATATATTTCGCTGCGGAGAAGGCTCTTTCTGCCTCTATGCTAGTTGGTTTCAGGATCATCAAATAATCATAAATCAAAGATAAGTTTTTACCTTTGACTCCCTGACTGTTCATAAACAGCCATTTCCTTTTATAATAACTTATCATAATCCTTCTCAGTACTAGTTTCTTTTCGTTTCATGAAGTTTTCTTTCTCAAGCTTTAGTTGGATCTCCGATTCTTGTT